>NC_136704.1:17176050-17278550 GCF_947650265.1 Symphodus melops
CATTAAGGTTTGTTTTTATTGCATTTTAAGTTACATATTCAGGAATGTAAGTCCTCCTACCTGTCTGCACTGTGGGTGTAACTTGTGTTATCTCTTAGCCTTATTTAGCTCCTCTATAAGAGGAGGGAGTGTGCCGGTCATTCCTCACTTTACTCCTGCTGCTATCAATGGCTTTTCCAAACAGGACCTCTCCCTGTGTGGTGAGCTGCTGATGTGGTTGAACATCTGCTAATGTTCGCTGGCTTGATGGTGTGGAGGGTTGCCTGAATGCCTGGTAGGATCCTGTGAAAAATACATTCAAGGGAGAGCAGCTGAATAATAAATGTGCTGCTGCTGTTTTTACATCGCTTTTTTGATTTCACCGACACATTAACTGAATATATTCATCCACGTTTTAGACAACTGACAGCATCTTAAAATGGAATATTTTGGGGCGCTGGTGGCGCTGTGGCAGCGTGCACGTCCCCATGCAGCGAGGCTATAGTCCCCACGCGGGCGGCTCGGGCTCACGTCCGGCCTGTGGCTCCTTTTCTCGCATGTCGATCCCCACTCTCTCTGCCTGATATCCATTTGTCCACTGTCCTCCCTCTATAATAAAGGCAGAAATGCCCAAAATAAATCTTTAAATAAATGGAATATTTTCCAATTCTGCAGAAACTTCCTCTAAAATTCTTCTCTAAAATCATTGACCTGAGTAGAAACAAATGTGGCAAATTATTCATGATGATTGTATTGACACCTGATTGTAATTTCAGGTGCAGTTTTTTTTTTTTTCATTAAGAAAACCATAAACATGCAGATCTGACAGTGGATTCCTGAATCCGGATTATGATCAGGATTACTATTTTGGATAGTTAATACAGTTTGTAAAGCAAAAACTGTTTTTTTTGTTTTGTTTTACATAAAGAAGGATTCTAATGTTTGCCACCAGGTGAGATTAACAGATCAGAAGGAGAAATACTTTAATTATCAGAGACACTTGGTTGTTATGGCTTCTTTTTTACACAATATATGTAAAAGTACAACATTATATACAGAAATATGGAATAAAAATGAGAGTGAAAAAAGCCAGTGTTTGATGAAATGAAGCCATGTACGAAAGCATTCATAATACAAACTGAAGAAATAAATAATATAAAGAAAACACAGTAGTGAGCAGGAGAGATATTACACATCAGGCTCAATGTTAGACTTAGAGTCAATGAAAATACATGATATACTGTTCAATGGAGGAGTTTACAGTTGTAAAGGGTGACAGGAGTCCAGGGACAGACAGAGTACCAGTCTCGCCCTGGATGTGGCTTTGTTAGCACGTCATGGAGTGGGAGGGAGACATTGTCCAAAAGGTCACGTAACTCAGACAGGTGTTTTGGAACTTGGTTTATAAAAGGGAGGCAAAGAGATCACCGGTATTACATGGATTCAGCATCGAGAGAGAATCTGAGATTTGATGGTCAGTAACGAGATTGAGAAAGGAGTCGGTTAGTTTGTGTTTTTGTGTCTGCGTCCCCCGGGTGAACCTTAACTGACCCGGCCTCTCTGTCGGCTAACAGCTGGCCACGAGCACTGTGTCGCAGGGATCGAGATCAAATGGCACCTCAGAGCCCATCTGCTGCCCGCACTATCATAACACACACACGCTCTGTGAATAACATTCCCAGAGGTGTTTCAAACACACAGCTCTCTTTTATTTCGAAGAATGCAGTCTTTCCTGCAGGTGCTGTTTGCGTTGCAGAGCACACACCTGGCCTGGTTTCCTTGTGAGCGAGATGTGTGTGTGTGCGCGTGTTGTTATAATGAATGCACCAGGGGGCTCATGTGAGAGGCCGACAGGAGCCGAGGTCAACGACCTCCTCTTTATTTTGTAATCACTGCACTCGGATAATTGGTTCTATTAAAGTCTCTTGATATGGTAATGCCTGACATGCTCATCTGCATGATTGCCCCCTTTACACAGGAGAGGGTGCGTTTGTGAGCGCGTGCGGCGAAACGTGCAAAGCGAGAGAAAAGAAGTGGAGAACTGTGAAGATGCCGAGTGTTTTTTCTGAATGAAGTTGAAGGTTTTTAATGAACTATCCGCCCTGTCCCTTTAAGGAGCCAATTATGAGTATGAGACGCACTCGACTTTTTCTGTCAAAGTCAACAGCACGGTTCATGTTCGAAGCCTACAGACACTTCTGTTTAGTCGTGTTTGATGGCAAAAAAAATAAATAAAAATAAAGGTCAATGTCAGTCTGATTAAACTCAACAAAATGTGATCTAATGAATTATGCTCCTGAAGTCTCTCCATCGATTTAAATGTTTAGGACCAAAGCTCCAGGCTAGACACAAACGACCGCTCCCCCTCCTCCCCCCTCTCTCCCGCCACACACACACACACACACACACACACACACACACACACACACACACACACACACACACACACACACACACACACACACCATGACAGGCAGCAGACACACGCTGCATAATGAAGCACCTTTGCTCCTTCTCATTTTTTGCATGCAGACCATGCAGAGCTTCAGAGTGATCAGAATGACTTCATAGCATCAGAACTCTTCACCCAGACAAAATGTCAAAATCAGGGAACGTGTGGATGAAAGAGGGACACAAAGATTTAGCACAGCACAGAGAAGCTGTGTCTTTTCATCAAGAATTATGGAAGCAACATTTCATTACATTTCAGTTCCTGCTTTTTGAACCTCGAAAGGAGCGAAAGTGGTTTGAAACCACTTACGTGTGTGTTTTCTGTCTCTCAGATGACGAGGAGGCGCTGAACTCCATCATGAAGGACCTGGCAGCGCTGGGTCGCTGCTACACCCAACAGCACAACAGCCACAAACCGAAGAACAGAACCTTACTCTACAAGCAGGTACGCATGGCGTCCAGCTATACTGCATTTAAAGAGATACTACATCCAGAGTCCTGAAGTAGGCTGATAATGTTGGTTCTGAAGGATTTCTCATTTCCTAATAATGTAAAAAGTCAAACATTGTTATTATTTCATAGATTGAAAGAAAACTTGTCAGTCCAGAAGAGTCATATCTGAACTCAGACATATGAAACGGGTAAATTTAAAAAGGAAATCATAAATGGATCAACAGAGTCAGAGAAGATGTGATTTTTGACTTACTGCTGGTGCTCCTCCTTATTAAGTAATGGAGCTGTAAACTTTGAAAGTCACCTTTTAAACCCATAGGGCTCGAGAGTTTCATTCATTCAACTCCATTACGTTTTATTAACCAAACACAGCAGAGGCACAGCAGTGCTTTTAGGCTTAACTGTCACTCAGGGTTTAAAAAAACCTCAGCCTTAATTCCTTTTTAGATTTTTTTTCCTTTCCTTTTTTTTTTTTTTTGGACTGGACTTGAAGCTGCCAAAGTCAAGTGAAAGTTGTCCGAAAGCAGCTTATTGAGAGTCTAATTCGAACACATTATTATTTCATAAACCATAATGAAAGGTTGAGCTGTATTCAACAAATTGGATTGGAGTGCAAATTAAAAAAAAGAAGAAAAAAAAACACTCAAAAAAAGCAGTTGTGCTGATAGATGAACATCGTTTCCCTTTTAAAAAGTTGGAGAATATGTTATATAAATTGTCTAGATAAACTACATTTGCAAAAACAATCTCTCTTGACAGCCTTAAATGAATCTAAGGTCAAGAATCTGTTTAGGAGATCGGTAAAGAAATCCTCAGAAACGATCCCCTGACGTTTCTCTGGCAGCTCGTGACTGCACCTTCAGAGCAGACAGGCTCACCTTGCCTCTCTTCCTGAAGTGGTTTCCCCTCACGCAGTTGTTCGCTCTGTGGAATGATAATTTGCAGATCCTCTTAATGTTTATGATGAGACATAAACAAACAGTGCAGAGCACAGCGTTTCCTGTTCTATGAGTCGGGGACAAACCCCCTGATTCTGAACCAATGGCTTGCACTGATATGACATCAGTGCTTCAGCGTTTCTCGTCAGTTTATCGGCATGACCTCATAATGCAGACTTGCAGGCTCCTCCAGATTCCTGCTCGCTCGGATAGTGCCTTTTATAAATAGTGGACGTGCAAAGTGTTGTCTGCCATCTCTTGAGTTTAAGGTTACGGTTGTCTTTGTTTTACAGGACCAACTTCTCCAACAAAACCATGTACCACTTAAATGCTTAAAGCCAATGAAATTCATTGTGGAGCTTATTGTTGTCATGTGTTCAGCAGCCCAGATCCCACACACCACCATGAATCATTTTAACTTTCCACCGCCATAACTCCCCTCTGTTGTTATTTTTCCTCTCAACAGGATTTAAGAGTCAAGCTGGAGCATGAGAGAGAGAAACGGTACGTTGGAACCATCTGTATTGTTGTTTCTACATCTCTGTCCAAGTTTCTCCTCTTCAGCGTGGATCTTTTTTTTTTTTTTTGTTATGCTTTGCCATGCCTGGGATTTTGTGTCTGGTGGAAATCACTGTTACACAGCCAGAGTAGCATAAAGAGAGGGGGAAACATTCCTGCATTGACATTCAGCGGCGGTTTTGTGTTTCAGAATTGGATGGGCCGTTTGAGAAGGGAACAAAAAAAAAGGAAAAGAGGGAACAGAAGAGTGCCAAGTTTCAGTGTCCTGTCCTCCTCGGCACGCCCCAAATTAATACTCCCATCTTTTCCTCCGTCCTTCAAATCATTCTGACTTACTGAAGAGGCGAGGCATGGTTACACTTCCTCTGTCTGGAGATGGTCTCACGATCAATGTTTCCACCAAGGTGCCTCACAGTTTGTTTACAACATTGGAGCACTTTGAAAGCTTAGGCCACAGTATAAGCAGCACCGCTTTTAAATGGGTGAGGCTTTATTTGGTGTGGATCTGCGTTTGGTCTGTGGCGGCTCCATCGTGCCATGTATGGACACATGTGCGAGTCCCCCAGGTCTGGCCTTTAGAATTGCATCCTGGGAGACGGCCAAGTTCAGAGACGCACTTTGTCCACATTTAAACCATGTTCAACCACCCCTAAACACAGCAGTGTACTGTTCAAGTGGAAAAAAGCACCATCAGGAGATTGATCGGCGCGCACTTGAATAATTGTCTTAGCTCATCAGAGTACGGTCCAGATGTTGCTTCAGTGAGACTGAGATGAGGAAACGGCTCCTTCATCCTGCAGAATATGGTCTCACGTCGGGCCTCTTCACTTTTTTCACAGCTCTAATTGGCCACTGCTGTTGAAGAGACAAGTTTTTCATGTTCCTGTCTCTTTGAGTTTGTGTTTCTCTTTATCGCAGTCTTCTCTGTCTTTTTTTTTTTCACAAGCTCCTCTCACAGAAAAGACAGCTATTTTTTTTAATTCATTTTATAAATCACTCTGAATACACACTTATCTCCATTTGTTGTCGTGTTCTTGCTTTGTTGTTCTTGCCTGAGCAGTGCCTCTTTCGTTTTGATCTAGATCCTGTTTTTGAAATCAGGAGGAAACCATTAGGTACTAGGTGTAAAAGAATGATATCACATTGTAGTGATTGCACGACGTGCATATAAAATGTGTTTAATTAAATCTGCTCTGATCAACAGCTTTTGATAATAGTTGTAGGCATTTATTTTTTAGCAGAAAAAAAAGCTCTACAAAGCTGATGCACTTGTTTATAGTGGTCAAAAAATGTTAACAATCAGCTGGCAAACATTGTCGGCATATAGGTAGCTAATGAGCTCGCTGTTGTCATCAGGATTTGGTTGACCGATAGAGAGGCTGAGGTCAAATACATCACGGGTACAGAACTACAACCCCAAACTGAAGCTCTGCTGGAGCGAACGTCTAAATAAGATATTACAGTTAGCAAGTTAGTGAGTGAGCAAGCCACATGAACTTGATATGTGATCATTGATCCATCTCAGATTAGACTTCGTAGGTTCAGGGTCCTTTATACCTGCAACAAATGCAATAAAAACCTGCTCAAACACAAATTCAGAGCATTTTAAAGCCCTCTGTAAAGTTTAGTGAAAACATTTGATTAATTGAGAACACAGATCAAAGGTCTAGGAGAGCTGCGTTCACAGCATTCGAGGTATCGGGAGTCCCTGAGTCAGGATAACCATGTTGTATGTTCACAATGGAATCTGATCGGACTGTCCTTCTTTTTTTTGGCAAACTCTGAAGGTTTTTTGGCAGGAAACCCGAGCTGTGTGTCTCTCTCTACACCCCCCTCGGCTCTGCCTCAGGGTCTCCTGCCAGAGAGAGTAAAGGAACTGGGCCAGACTTTTTTTTTTTTCTTTCCCTGTGTATTTGATTGTGATTGTGTCCATGAGAGTAAAAGGAAAAGAGAAGAGAGTCAGTGTGCTGGGATGTGTGAAAGCAGTCTTTTTACTCTGCGAAGCTGTGTGTCAACATGCTCGCACTGAGGAAGGAAGGCCATATCTTTCGGAGCAGCATCCTCATACCCCCCCCCAACCCCCCTTCCACATCCCTCCAGCTCTTTATCAGGCACATCATCGGCGAGTATAAACAGAGATGTAGAGCGTTTAGCTCTGCTGCTGTTCGCCTCTGATCTGCAGGCCTCCCTATTCCCAGAATCCTCTCCTCAAATGAGGGAGCCGATGAGCAGTCATTAAGATAGGCAGAGCTTTGGCCTCTGATGAGGAAATGACGAGATGACGAGATGAAAACAAGTCCTTTTATCAGGATACTATAAAGAGATAGGCTACAAATTCTTCAAAAGCAGAGAGCAAAAGATAGCAGAAAAAAAATGCCGGGGAAATCTTTCTCTCTTTCTTTCTGTTTTATTTTGTCAGGTTGTCTCTTGTAATTTCTCTAAATATCTCTGTGTCTTTCACTCTGTCACTATTTAAAAGAAGAGGGAAAGACACACATCCTGCTGCTTTTGCTGCCTCTCCAGACCCCCCCCCCTTTCATACACACGCTTTTTTTTTCCTCTCAGGAACTTTCCCATCTGCCTTTGTGCTGGCTTAGTGGAGAGGCCCAGTGGTGTTGAAACAGCCACCGATGCACACACTGATTGGGAAGCACACTCATGCATGTAGAGTTTTACAAACATGCACGCCTCCATATATACACTCCCTACAAACACTGGCTGATAAGCTCAAAGTGTGCACACTCTGTCATACACGTAGGCCCTCGTAGGGGGTTATAGACTGGCACTGTCTGTTTTCATTCCATTGATTAATGCCCCTTTAGCATCAGCATGCTTCTCTCCTTGACCCAGCTGACCTGGCCATTTTTCCCTCTTGTTACCATAGAAACACAGTCATAAAATTGCCTAGGTAAGACTCTTATAGGGTCTTCCAGTCAACATTTATGTAGGAACACCAGTAAAACAATGAAGACCATGAAAGCTGCGAGCCATGTGCAGGTATAGCAGCTAGTCAGATACTAATACAGCTAAATTACAACTTCAGGTTGCATAATAGAGTCTGAGCTGCTAAAGCCAGGCACAACACTGGTTCCTACCAGCATCTTGACTATGTTACTATTTTTTGCCTCCCAGAATCATCCCGTTCCAGAGGCCGCTGAAGATCAAGGAGCTGCTGCAGAAGGTGACGGAAGCCTTTGGACAGCAGATGGACATGTACTTCATGGAAAAAGAGGTACAAGAAGAAAAAAGTGGACATGCTTTAAGATCCTTGGCCAATGTTAGGAATATACAATATCTTGCAAAAAGTACAAATCCCACAGACTGTTCTGCTTTTAATATTCCATATTCTCTTTTGTATAGCGCAGTGGTGTCCAAACCTTTTTTCTTGCGGGCCAAAATTGTCACGTTAGAATCGCTCACGGGCCATAGGGTTTTTTTTTTTTAAATATTGGAAGGAACTTTTTGTATTTTGACCTCCTTCAAAAAATAATGTAAATACACAAAAACTAATTGCAGTGGGAAACTGTTGTGTTCTAGTTTTTTGGAAAGAATAGTCAGGCTTTTATAGGTCTCCCTCGCTAACATGAAAAAGAAAAAAAAGAATGAAATATGCCATCTGATGAGGCCTGGGGCCAAAATCTTCTGATTCTTCGATTTGAAGTCAAGGGCCACAAACAATCCACTCAAGGGCCACAAATGGCCCCCGGGCCGCACTTTGGACACCCCTGGTATAGCGTCTCGAGACTACACTTGTTATGAAATGATACTATACAAGTAATGACTGGTTTTTACATTTAAAGATTTTTTTGATTTACGAAAAAGAGTAGTGAAAAAAAGCAGGCATCTGTTGGATACAGAATATAAGTTTCAAATTTTGCAGGTATGCGGGGGTTATGTATAGGAGCTATAATCACATTTTTTATTCTTAACAAGGTTTGAAATATGAACACAACCACTCTATCTTAAGCATACTGATGCTTGAACATGGCGCCATCATGTAATAATAGGGTACTTAAAGGTCATGTGCTGTATGTTTTCTTGTCCTTTTAGCTGCTGCTGCCCATGAAGACCCAGGAGGATCTAGATCAGGCAGTGCTGACGTTAGGCTGCAGCACAGGGACCAATGGGCTGCTCAGGATACTGCTAAAGACCCCCAAGAACAACCATGTAAGTTTCCAGTAGTGTACACTTTATTAAGACATTAAACTGATCCTTAGAGACACTGTAAGAGAACACAACAGGATTGATGTAAAACATTCATCACTTCATAAACTCTTTGTCACTTGCTGACAGAGTGAATTTGGTTGTATTGATTCATTCATCTTTTTAAATTAAAAGTCAGTTGCATCAGAGGTACTGTTTTCTAAACTTTCAGGAAGTTTCCTTACCGAAATGATGATGTAAAGAGACGATGATGTAATGCTTCGCTCATTTCCTCTCCCAATCCTGTTCTCTTTCTCCACTTCCAATTCTTTGTTTTTTTTTCTCTTTGTAGTACCTACAGGTGAACAGCAGGGACAAGCAGAGCGAGATGAAGTCCTCACGGTCTCTGGGAGATCTGAAGGGCTCCCTGCTCAAGGGCTCAGAGAGGGTGCGCAAACACTCGACAGGTGAGCTGGCACAATGAAACACAAGTGCACAGTCATTAACTTAGACTGTAATTAAAATACTGAAAAGCTCAATCAGGGTGTCATTTCTCCCTATCTCTATTCCTGAGAGGAGGTAGAAAATAAAAAAACAGAGTTGCAATAAAAACCTGCTGATGCAAAGATTTGTTTTCCACCTGGTAGGGCCTCAAGGGTGGGCTGTCAGTGTGAATTTACAGCAGAGAGTGATGCTGCTGTCATAGGAATGTTAATAACAAGACGAGGGACATGCTTTGTCAGAATGGAAAAATGCAAATTGAAGGTGGAATTGACAACTTTAACAGCCAGTGAGATGTCCGGTCAAAGCAAGGACAAGTCTCCATGTCCATACAAAGCAGCTCTCTGTCTGCTTTGTCTCCTTGATACATTATTAGTTAACGTGTTGATACTATGCTCAAAATGTCTAATTATCACCATACGGTATTAAGAAAGGGAAAGCTAGCTAACATTTTTTGAACACATAACAGGGAGGCTGTAGCCTTTACCCTGTTGTTCCAGTAACTAGCCGGCTGCTATTTGGTTTTTGTCAAAGGATAGAGCTAACTCAGAATATTTTTTTAACCCACTTATCTATTTGTTTGATTTGTATCTAAGTTGACATTAGCTAAGCTAACACGAAGACTGGAAATGGATGTTTCAAATAGTAATCAAATATGTTAGCTAGCTTAACTAATTAGCTAACAAGTAACATTTCTAGCTGTATTTAACATTAAACAATAATATTAATATCTCATTTCTTGCCAAGACACCCAAAGGCCCTTTGTCTTGTCATGTCACACTATTTGGCTGTATAATAAGGTAAAGTCTAGCACATTGTGTTGTCCCTCCTAACTTGTAAACTGGTAAAACAGCATGAAGGTATATTTTGCTGTACGAATTACTGAGCTCTCCCCTGTCTCCCATGTCAGGGTCTTTTCATACCCTTTATATCATGTCTGTCCAGGAAGGTCTATGTTTCTGTCTTCACTCAATCTCTTACACATGCCGAAATGACCAGCACACTGTTTCCTATTTTCATTTTCACATAGCAGCTGAAGCTCTTCATAATGGCTGTCAACGTCGTTCTGTCTCACGTTGCCTAAATAACATCAGCGCTGTCACCATCCCTGGTCATGTAGATTGTATAGAATTAACCGCCTCTCTCTCTCTCTCTCTGGATTCCCCCGCTAGCTGCCAGTCAGAGAGGCCGAGAGAGAGAGAGAGAGAAGTGGCGGGAGTGGTGACAGATGAGAGGTGACAGGAGAGCAGTCACAGTGGATGGTTGAGTGAAGATGTGATGTGAGCCTGGGCACCTCGATGACGCATGGCAGAGACAGGGAAAGGAGACGGTGCCGAAAGACAAAGAAAGACACTGATCTGTAAAGAAAAGTAGTTTCAGTTAGAAATTAGACTGTTTATTCTGGTATTCAGCCAGTTTTTACATCTTGTTACCTTTTGGCCTGTGTGCAAGTGTTCAGTTAACAACAGTCAGACTTTCAATTCTCACTATGTCAAGGACGAGTATTCAGTCACTGCTGTAGTTGGGGCAGAGCGTTTGTCATAGTAATTGAGGTTAGAGGTGGCGGCAGTGTGGTTTTGTAAATCATTTCTCATAGCCTGGCACAGTTGAACTCGTAACCATGAATAATACGATGATGCTGTTTTCTTCCCTCTGCCCCCTTTCCTCTCTTCATCATCGTCCCTTTTTACTTCCTCCATTCCTTCTTTCCTCCGTTTCCTGATTTTACCCTTTTCCTCGTGCACTTAACTCCTCATTCTCATGGCATTCTTTCTCCTACCTGTCCACCCTTTTTTTTTTTTTTTAAACTTTCACAGGTTCCCTTCACACAGGTCGGACATCCCCGCCTCCAGGCAGTGTCCCTGAGGAGCAGCAGCAGATCGCCCGCCAGGGCTCCTACACCAGCATCCACAGTGAAGGGGAGTTCATCCCTGAGACCCAGCACCAGAATGTAAGAGCCTATCCAGAGGATAAATTGTTGTCACTGTTATTGATAACTACAAAAGAACGTTGACTGACTTATGATTGACCCAGCGTTTGGTTTGTGGTACAATCTGCATTGTTCTTAGTTTAAATACTCAACTCATAGTTGCAATATGAACATGCTATAACTCAGACAGTCCCAGTATATGAAAAAGCCATACACTTCGAATTTGGTCCTTTAAGAATGTCAGACCTGTGACTTGTAAGCATTTTTTACAATTATTATCAAGATGATTCGGACATTTGATCAAACAGAAGGTAACTTGTATAAAGACAGTGATAGAATAGAAAGCCTTTATTGTCTTTTCAAATTGTGCAACACAATTTGTTGAGTTGAGTACAGGCGTAAAACTCAAGATCTGTCTATCTGGCATAAAACTCTCTGACATGACAGCATCCTCAGTGACCCTCATTCTCTTTGTGTTTTTACATCTGCCAGATGTTGGATCCTTTCGGGAGCGCAGACAACTCACTGTCGAGCAGCTGTCAATCAATAGATCAAGCACTGGACAGGTGAGCCCTCATGCAGTGTGTGATTTATTACGCTTGTCCGTGTGGATTTATTTTTGTATGACACTCAAGTTATATTACAGGTCACAGTTATTTATTCTTGCTTTGTATCACAGTGTTCACACTTGAATATCATCTTATGTTTTGTGAAATTGCCCACAGAAGCTTAAAAAGGCTCTTGGTTTACTTTTTGTTTGAGTCTTCAAGGTTTGCAACGATCACTGACCCTGCCTGCAATATTGCCAATTTGGAAAAAAGGAATCAGGTTTCTTTGTTGTTGCCATGACCACAAAACTCTTATCTTGACGCCTGGATTCCTCTGTTATCATGAGAGAAGGATAACAGAGACTGAGTGGGAGACGTAGAAGTGTGAGCAAGAACACACTGCATTAGAGGAAAAACTGAGCCGGAAAATGAAAAGTGGTGAAAAGGGGAGAGTGGGGGGGAGGGAGAAAATATTGAATGTAATCCAAAGGGAAAGAGAAAAATGAGAGAGAGAGAGAGAGTGAAGGAGAGAGAGAGTAGGACGGAAACAGCTCTACCTGCACAAGGCTTATCTGGGCTCCAGGCTGCAGAACAATGGCAGGAAACAAGTGCATGGAACTTTTCCCTCCGAGCGGGCATGCGTGCCCCTTATCCAGGGTCTCGTGGCCCCGCGCCGCCCTGCGGTCAGCAGAGACGTCACTCTCTGTTGAGCCGGCGTTGCAGGGCTGGCTTACAGACAGCTGGGGGAGGGGGCCTGAACGCCAACGCATTAAATGACAGAAGGTTTATTCTCCAACTTGCCTCCACAAAAAAATGAACTTTCAATTTCAAAGACGCTGGAATGCAAAGCAATTTCAAGGCTTTTCTTGCTGCTTTATTTCTGGCGTTTCAGCTCAGCTGTGTCGGCCAGACTCCTTTTTGAAGATAAGGGAGAAATTAGAAGATGAAGTAATAAACTATTTTCAACCGTTCCCCTCCTTTTTCTCTTGTCTTTTCAGTCCTCCATTCTCACAGAACAACCGGGACAATAATTACTTGAACCTCAACTATGAATACAAAGGTAAGACGGGCGGAATCTGCAGCAGAAAGCTGTGCTGTTGAGTTAACTCTCAAACATTAAACAGGGAGATTAAAAGTAGGAATGTTAAAGTTTGTATCTGTTTTTACTTTTTTTGATTGTGCTGTAATTATAACCACCCAAGTAGATTCACAAAAAGAGAACTAAAGCTCTGTTCATGCAGCTCCTGATAAGCTGAGACGTTTCTCATTAAAAATGCCCTCAGGGAGATGGTATTATTAGATGGGAGTAAATACTTAAAATGAGGGATAGGATTTTGGGGAGATATTTCAAATCTTGCTTGTGTTTTTACATCTCAGGAGCTGATGAAAGGAGTGTGATAGCATCACATCCTGCTTTATATTCCACAAACACTCCACTGTGCACCCTTTGTCCATCTCCTTCACTCACTCCTTTTTTTTCCTCTTTGTCTGCATTTTTGTTTTCAGACTCCACTCCCTAAAAGACATTGCTCCTTTCCCGTCTTTTTATGATGATTTTCCTGCCCCCCCCCCCCACTTGCTTGTCTCGTCCCTGTCCCCTCGGCTCCATGTCTGTGCCTTTTCCTTCAGAACACAGATCAAAAGCGGCAGGATGACAGATAATGCCAAATTAATCCTCGTAAACGAGGATAACACGGCAATCTGGTCATTTTTTATTTTTTTCCCTTGCACCCACCTCCCGTGCTGTCCATTTTTTTTATTTTATAAAAATCGGAGTGATGCACGTTGTATATACAGGCTGGACGTGTGAATGTTTCATATAGCTGCAGCCATACTTGAGCACTCACATGGGCACGTATGCACGTGCAAACACATGCATACACGCGCTCTTCTCCCTCCCAGATGTAAAAGCTGTGTGGCCCTTCCTGCTGAGAGCTACAGCATTTGTTTACCATTCCCTGTGAGTAGATTTTTCCTCTCCATCCCGCGCTGCCAAACACAAAAAATAACTCCCGTCTCCGTGGGATACGGCCACAAAAACAGCGCAAGGGGAGGCAGTCATCTGACAGAACAGCTGCTTTCAATTGCGAGTGGCTCCACTACTCTCCATTCAGTGTGTGTGTGTGTGTGTGTGTGTGTGTGTGTGTGTGTATGTATGTGTGTGTGTGTGTGTGTGTGTGTGTGTGTATGAGAGAAAGACTGTCGGCGCTCGTCTGCGTCAGCAGTGCTCCCCACCTGCCTTTAGTTACTGCTCCACTGGGTTCAGCGCTAAAAGGCTAAGCTAGCACACATTAACTGCTCTCACTTTTTCTGACTTGGCTGCAGCCAGGCGATACAACCGCTCTGTTTCAGCGTGTGAAAAGCTGTCCTCCATCCTGCTGCTTTTGATTTGAACACAAGCGATGAAGTGTCTGTCAGATGTGATCACTTCAAACTGTTCTCCTCATCATGCCTGTGTTTATAACAAGCTCCAAGCAATTTATCTTTTATTCTTCAACTGGAGATGTGACGCTAACTATAAAACATACACATGAAGTGGAAATTGTTGCTTATTCATTTACGTCCATATTAACAGCTCTGCTTCGTTGCTCCCTCTGCAGGACGCCATGGAAAAGGAGGGACTTTCCCCCGCCAGTTCCAGTTGCCCAATCGCAGCAAGGATTACGGAGACCGTAAGAAACCGGCTTTGCTCGAGCAGTAACAACAACACTTTGACTGCACAGATTAAACCGATTGTGTCACTATTTAAAACAGGACAACACAGACAGAAAAGACACTCCCATCTGATCACATTTATTTTAATCAGTGGAAAATTCATCATTTTCTAAATAGTTTAAAGTCTTGTTCTCCGCTTGGGCCTTCTTTTGCTCTCTGGGTAGATTTGGTACATAAAGTTCTGGCTTGCTGTCCAAGGCAGCTGCTAGTAATTGCTTACTCAGAGGCTAACCTTGGCTAGCAGTGATTTACGTTTCCCTGCGGTGAACCCAAACTTGTATAAAAACACAGCGCCCTGCTTCCTGTCTTAGGGGAAGTGGGACTGAGTGGCGAGAGGCACTCTGCTCCGGCTGGCCCTAAGTCTTTGGCTGAGAGCTCGCTGTACTGTATCCACAACACCTGTAATGAAAAAAAAGAAGAGAAAAAAACAGTGCGAAAATCACGAACAGTAAAAACAAGAGAAGAAATGGTCCGTGTGCACGGTCATTAATATGTCTCTTTCTCTTTATATGTGTGTTTTCAGGTCGTAGGACACTTCCGCGCAGCTTCATGCCGCAAGAGAACCTGTTTCAGCTGGTTCCTTCCAGTCGCACACGGAGCTACAATGGTGAAAGTACGCTGCAGTACAGCGACCTGCGCTCCCTGGGCCGCACTGCTGACAAAAGCTGCCAGCGTGGGACAGCCAAGTGTAAGTGGTGCTTTTAAGATGTGGAAAAAAAAGTTTTTTAAATGAAGTAACAAACAAGACCCAAAGAAAATAAACGCAGTCCTAAACGTACTGAACTTCTGAGTTATTGTACAAATAGTACAGCGCCCTCGGTGCACAGCCACATCTAAACTAAAATACAAATTTGCACTAAAATCATGAAAAAAAAAGAGCGATATGGGTTCATAAAAGACTGACCTAATACTTTGGATTTCAAAACGTGGTTTGTCATTATGGTTAGCAGAAAACATGAAATATGTGCATAAATACTGTGTGCCGTTCATAACGTGTAAAAGGGAGTGGAGATGAAGTACAGTAAAAATGTAAATCACAGTAGGCACAAGTTCCCTGTCCTCATCTTATCACAGGCTCACATCTGCCATCATTTAGTCCTCAGTTTGCATTTTCCACAAACCGTCTTTGTCATTGAACTGAAGCTCAGCTCAGCAGTCTGTGGTCGCCGTGTCTGTCTCTGTTGTCCTTCTCACCCACACACGACCAAACAGTCTAACCCCTGACCACAAAGAAAGTCTCAGTCTGCTCTGAGCCTGTGGAGATGAGAGTCGCTGCGACGCTCTCTCGAGGTTTGTCAACTTTCTGTTGGCTGAGCTTGGTTTTACTCAGATATCAGGGGCTTCCCATTCTGAGAGGGTCTGCGGTGGGAATTATTTAACGACCCTGCGGTGGATTTGACGTCTGGCTTCGTTAAAGTTACTGCACGAGTTTGAGTTGGATTTTGTGGTGGATTTTGACACATGCCTCAGTGGTTCAGTGTTTGCTTGAATCAGTATATCACAGTGGATCTGTCATCCTCTGGGGGGCTCAGCTACAAAATGAATTACTGCTGGGTTTTCATCATGTGGTGTCTTGTTTCTGCAGCGCCGCGGGCGCCAGTCAACTGGCGACAAGGAAAGCTCCTGGGGCGCGGTGCGTTTGGGGAGGTCTACCTCTGTTATGACGCCGACACAGGCCGTGAGCTGGCTGCCAAGCAGGTTCCCTTTGACCCCGATTGTCAAGAAACCAGCAAGGTGAGAGAGCACATCATAAGTCCCTTACAGGATTATTTCAGGGCAGTGATTTATTGTTGTTTTAATATAATTCAGAATTTTGTCACGTTTTTCTTAATTCAACCGCTCTTTTCTGCAGGAGGTGAACGCACTCGAGTGTGAGATCCAGCTGCTGAAGAATCTGCGTCATGAGCGGATAGTTCAGTACTACGGTTGTCTTCGGGATCTCGAACAGAGGAAACTCACCATTTTTGTCGAGTTTATGCCTGGGGTGCGTATTCTGCAGGGGAGACGTCACATGCAGCTCACAATCAAGGAAGCAATCCTAATAAACGACGTCTGAGAATGTCACATTGTTGTATTAGCCGTACACACCTTTCAACACAAACATTAGTTCAAACCCAAAGAAGCTACGTGTGCTTTAAAAAAAACAATTCTGGAAAGCTGTCATTAATCCTGTCCTTTGTGGCTGATGTCAGCAGAGCAGCTCAGTTTATGAGATCATTTTCTTACTAAATGAGCGCTTTAATGAGCCACTGTCGCCCGTGCACCCCGTCACTGCGCCTGTTTGTAATATTTCTGTGACTTCTTTTTTTACTCTGAGTGGTGTTGAGCGGCTTAGTCACACATTGTCTGGAACTTGGAAATGTTTATGTTACACTGGAGTTTGCTGGCAGAGGCGGGTGGGGAGGTGACAAAAGTCAAGTCGGTGTGTGTGACTGCTCGGCACGACTGCACCGCTGTAGCTGACCGATAACGCTGTAGCTCCCCTCGGGGGTGGGGGGAGGGGGGGGGGTGGGGGGGTGGCATCCCAGGTGTTAGATCTTTAGCTCTTGAGGAAATGAAAGGAAATGCAAGACGTCGGAGAAAATTGAGCACATTTCTTTCCGCACGTTTGTTTGATTGGTTTTGGTGCTTCAAAATCTGCTCAGAGGCTGCTTTTATAATAAAACAAACTAAAACAGCTTCAGCTGGAAATGTTCTTGTGACTGTGCAACAACATTTCCCTTAAAGTCATTGTTATTGTAGATAACAATGATTGATTGCACACTGGGGATGGGGATAATAGTGGTGTAGCAGTTTAATGTTGTCCTGTCTTGTGAGATACATTTTTTGATTCCTTGGTTAATTTGATATAATACGACGCTCTGAACAGTTTCTCCAGATCTGACTTACTGCATAAACTACTTCATGATTCCTTATGGTTGCTTTTAGGAAGTGATGAGGGTAATGTGAAAAAAATGTTGAATTCTTTTGTCAGATATTGGGATGTTATTTAATGCAATATGTCAGTTAATTGCTGTATCATGATATCATCTTGGACTGCATCTCGTATAGTTTCGTAAGTTAGGGTTAGCCTAACCCTAACCCTAGCCTCCCTTCGGAAAAATTATTATGTTGACCTTGATTCGGCCCTTTAATTATAAAAAAAACAAAAAAAACAAATGTAAAAACATTAAAACTAATTATAATATTAAGATACAAAGCCAAGATCAGTGAATTGGGCTAAACATTGATTATCAGAAGATTACTATTTTGTTCACAGGCCTTTAAGTCAAACCATGAGCTATGTCTGTTTTTAAGCGAGGTTACCAGAGAGGTAAAACAAAAGAACTTTAAAAGGGTCCAGCTGAGAGAAAATGTGTCGAAATCAACGTTATGTTAAGTAAAACATAACCTAGTTCTAGTTCGGGTTTAGAAGGTGCATTGTTAAAGCACCTATGAGGAACTTGCAGTTTGTGTTGAGTTTGGTGCCCCCCTGTGGACAAAACTAACTATTCCCTCTTGATAACTTTCATCCTGTGTACAGTAGGGGATTTTCAGTGATAAAAAAATAAATAAATACAAGTCAAATACAAATCAAGTTTTTCCTAGCAGTCGAGACTATCACTCATGAAGAATCTACCTGTTATAATAATAAAAATAAAAAAAATCTGGATTCTGCTGTTAATCACTTCATCTGACACCTACCCCCCAATGCTGTGTCAGGCATTAAAAAATACCCATAAAGAAATAATCAGCCGATATGCTGGTGCTCTTATTTGCTGTTTTAGCTCATAGAAAGGGGTCAGTATTAAGTTCTGTTTTTAAATAACAAGCTAAAAACTCCTCACTGCAGCTTTAACATATTAACAGGTAAACATCCAGAAACTTGTCATTCACTTTCTTTTTAAAATCTGGACCCTAATATTAATTCTGTATCATAAAAAAGTATACACACACGTTTTCACGTTACAGCTGTGGAAAAAAATCTTAGCTAACACTGCAGCCAATACAGCAATTTGTAAAAAAAATAAAAAAAATATTCTGAGCTCCAATCATCGTCTCACATCCGCCTCTGTTTTTCTGTCTTTTTCTTTGTCTTCAGGGCTCAATAAAAGACCAGCTCAAAGCCTACGGGGCCCTCACTGAGAAGGTGACGAGGAGGTATACCAGGCAGATCCTCCAAGGAGTCTCCTACCTGCACAGCAACATGATTGTACACAGAGACATCAAAGGTAAAGGAAAAATGAAAGCGAGCAAAGGTCAGGGAAGGAGTTTAATTGGATTTGTAACCCACTCTTGAGACATGGACGTGGCTGGCAGTGTTTGAACGTAGCTGTACGATCGTTCTGCAGCAACTGATGACTGAGAACACCACTGATTCATTCATTTCATCCTAGTCGACATTTCCTCATCTGCCGTCTACAGAAAGAGCCTGGAAAAAATGTGCTATTTTGAACTCCCCTTTGAGATATATTAGGGACTTCATGCTGGTGAAATCAGCCGGGCTAAAAATGTCCAACACCGGATGGAAAGGCTTTAGTTTGCCTGCCCGCAGCTTTAGGAGTCACTGCTTCGTTCAGCCGCAGCCAAGAAGAGGGAAATGTACCGTCTGGTGGGGAAAAAAGATAGTACGTCTCACCGGACACTGGCAGGCTCTATGGGAATACACGTGGGTGGGATTTTCCACTTAAAAATGCTCCTCATGTGTTATATATGATGTGTGTTCATTTCGCCACACAAGAGCTGCACTGTGTAAAGTAAAAAAAAGCTGTCAGCACATGCTGGTTTAAGACAGATCTTGGCATCACAGCCATGACATTTGACTATAAAGTTTTTTTTTGCAAATGTAACGTTCCAAGGAGTCTTAAATGGAGGGACCGTGATTTATTAGACTTTTCACATCCTCCCAACAAATGTGCCGGCAGTGGAAACACTTTGACAAAGTGAGAAGTTCACACTTTCAGTCTCTCAATCTCTGCTCTGCAGCCCTCAGTCCCTCAATGGGAGAGGAGACTGAGCAGTGACCTATGTAGCCTACATTAGTCACTGATCAAACAAGTGGAGCGTCTGGAGGAAACAGGATAGACTCGGCTCCACGTCAGAAAATAACTCAAGGAGAGGGAAAAAGGGTGTTGAGGTTTGATACACGTGGAGCAGACGGCTGAACCAATCTTTTATTTTCTGATTTGTTTAATGTGCTGAGGCATATTCCAATTTAAGACTTAAATCGTTCAGTTTTTCCACCATCACAGACTAGTGAAACAGGAAGAAAAATGTACCTTTCCCAAACTGGTACATTTAGTTTTTCGAACCACACTGTGACAGTACACAGACAGAAGGATACCTTCAGTCCTCAGGAGACTCTTGGATAGCTCTGAAATCATTTTTGTTTTCATTCCTCAAGGTGCTAACATCCTAAGAGACTCATCAGGGAACGTGAAGCTGGGAGACTTTGGAGCCAGCAAACGTATCCAGACCATCTGCATGTCTGGTACAGGAATCAAGTCTGTCACTGGCACCCCCTACTGGATGAGTCCTGAAGTCATCAACGGGGAGGGCTACGGCCGCAAAGCTGATGTTTGGTAAGGAAAACATCAGGGTGGACTGTAAGGAGGCCCAAAGGGGACAAAAGAGTGATATTTATTTTTCAGTGCAGGTAAAATTATCTGCTGTTTCTTTAAGAAGCAATATCGATGTGACCAGTTTGAAATGTCAGGAAGCAACTCTCAAGCTAACAATATTAAGTTGGAGGCTTTAAATAAGATCTCTTTTCTGCACTGGTTATTATCTGTCTTTACTATCCCTCTGTTTTTGTTTATTTTGACAAATAAAACTGAACTTGAACGTATACATATCCCAGCTGTGATTAGTTGTTTGTCCAGATAGAGACAGTATGCCTTTTAAAATCTTACAGAAAATAATGTGGGAACATAACCATATAACGTATATACTAATAATTAAGGATATACAAACAGTATGGACAATCTAATGAAAGCAGAAAAGGCTCAGATATAGAAGTTGCTACCTGTATGCGAGTGTAATATCAACACATACAAATAAAAAAAAGAGAAATATTTATTACAGGGGCATCGGTAGCCCAGTGGTTAGTGTGCGTGTCACACGTATAGAGGCTATCAAACTGTACTTGTGGTTTGTTTGTTACATGTTTCTCTGTAAACGCTGAATTTGTCCTACAAGTTCTATAATAAACATAAATACTTATAAAGGTAATATTTGATACCAGTATGATAACATCAGACGTTCTGAAATCAACACCTGTGGTTTCTGTTTTGTTTTTTTTGTCTTAGGAGTGTTGCCTGCACTGTTGTGGAGATGCTCACCCAGAAACCGCCATGGGCTGAGTATGAGGCCATGGCGGCCATTTTTAAGATCGCCACCCAGCCCACGAAGCCCATGCTTCCGGAGGGCGTGTCTGACGCCTGCAGGAACTTCTTACGACAAGTGTTTGTGGAGGAGAAGATGCGGCCCACTGCTGACGTTCTGCTCAGCCACCCGTTTGTACAGGGTAGCTTCTGAGGCCCAGGGACCCCCTCTCCCTTTCCCCCCTCTTTGCCTGCGAGGGCTTCTGAGTCCGCGGCGCCTCCCTTCCTCTCCGGCCCGCCCCACCCCGAGGGCTCCTCCCAAAAGTCACCAGGCTCCAGGGCACACTTCAACTTCCTGCCCTGTAGTCCATCACCAGTGTCTGCCTTGTCAGGAACCCTGTTTCTCTCACCAACTAGCTCAACTCAAATTAGCCACGAAGAGGCGAGGTTGACTGCTGTCAGACCTGCAGAGTCCTCCGAGGCATCGCAGTGCGCTCCCCAGCAGGAGGAGACTGACGAGAAACCACTTAGCAATGTCACAAATACAGACTGCTGTCCTTTTATCAAGAGCAGGAAAAAAGGGACCAAAGTGTAAGAGCAGAATTGGTCTTTACACTCATTTACTGCAGTAGAACAGTGTGTAGCTATGTAATCGTGACCGAGTGGGGACATCGAACCTGACAGTGCTGCATGTCACTCATCAGAGAGAGTCAGCTGTGAGTGAAAATAAGAAGTAAAAACAATGTATATGACAGTGAATAACATATTCAAAGTCATGTAAGAGATGTGTTTTCTATCGATTGCTAAACATTGTAAATGTATTTTTGCTAACGCCTTACAATAAGAATTTGTAAGAAAGAATGTGTTTTTGCTGCATTTTACGGGGTTGCATTGCCCTACTTTTATAACGCTCATAAGCCCATTGATGTAGAAGGAATGTCAACATTGCACTTTTGATATCATGCATTGACTCATTTCCAACATGCAGGATAATCAACGGAGGAGATATTTTTATATTTCAATCATGTTTGAAGTACTTTCAGAGTTGTGTAGTTTCTTCTTAAAAAGACCAAATTCTTTTGCCGCCGTGTGCAATGTCTAATCAAGCAATACCAACGTTACTGTTGGGAGTCTGACATCCATCCCAGCTGTGCAGTCGGCCGTGAGTCCACAGAGGAAAGGGCCAAAGAAAAGATGCAGGAAGTTGTTAAAAACTTAAAAGTTAATGTGCAGTATTAGTCATGTTGGATTGTTTAGTCGCCTCAGAGCCCTATAGCCTTTACTATGTTATGGCAGCTTCGTGCACACTGAAGTGTACAGACCAAATCAGATGCATTGATGTTAACAGATAGAAGTAAACGTCTTATTTACGTTTTTGTTGCAACTTCAGTGTGAATCCAGTCACCCCCATGCCTTTTACTTTGCTTCCCACACTAAAAGAATGGCTCACCTGATCACCACTTGACAGCACATCAAGTTTGAAAGAGGGAGCTGAAATGCTGTATTTTGTGAAGACGAAATGAGACTTTATCTGTTGAGATTGATGTGGGAGGTGTAGTGGCTAGCTGTAACACAGTGGCACTTCAGAAGTGATCAAATGTCTTTTGACTCTTGTCAGTGCCTTATCTGAATCTGCTTGTACACACAGATGTTCGCTGCCAAAGCAGAACGCTTCTTAATAAAGTGAGCAGCTGTTCAGTAGATCACACGCGCAAGATTTTATATGGAAAAAAAAAAAGTTTATACTGTAAATACATATTGTTCTGCACTTTTGTATGAAATTTCTTTACATTTTATACAAATCTATTTGATGAAATAGCTATATGTTATACAGTAGAATGAACTGTGATTTAGGATTATGTATGAATGTCTCTTTGAAAGCTGGCAGGCGGAATGAAAAGGCTGAGAGGCTTTCGATTGGGACAGAGTCCGTTTTGTCTTAATGACAAAGCCTTGAAACATGAAATGTATCAAGTCAACGCTCTTTTATACATTTAACTTAAATAAATACAAAGCCTAAAAAACACTTGTCTGTGTGATGTCATTGTGTGAGTTTGTGATCATATTGCACTGGACTAGTCAACTTTTCTTTATTCTTCTCCCCTCAGTTACTTTTTTCCCTATGCTGACATTACTTTTTCTACATTATTGCATTCATGTAGTACCTTATCATAAATTCAGTAAAAAATTTGAACTTAAAAAAAAAAGTATTTTTTTTTAACTAATAATAGTTTAACTCTCTTTTTTACATATTGTTGTAAAGCTACAGGCCACAAGGAAGAACAGTAATGAAGAATAAGTGCTTCAACGGCTAAAACTGGCTTTGTTTATGTGTTATAAGGTGAAATGTTTTTTTTATTTGTTTAAGTTTTATGTACGCCTTATTCGGTTGAACTACACAAACGTAAGCAATCATATCCAAATGTTTTGAACTATAATTTTTGTTGATTTTAAGGAAGTTGATCATTGAATTTTACGTTTCAATGGTTTAATTGCGGTACAAATGTGTTGTTTAGCAGAGTGCATTTCATATTAAACAAACGGTAAAGATTGGATTTATGTGAAACATAGACTGTAAAAATAAAGCATAATCAGATGCATGCTGATGGTTAACCCCTTCGGCTCTGAACAGCTGTTCAACCTTATGAAAGCAGACGTTTTGTAACGTCGTGTTTGAAAACGTGACACTCCGTGGAGCTGACGTAACAAACACGTCTCTCCTCTCTGCTGGTACCAACAACACTATCTTTTCCAGAAACAACTATTACTGCCCTTTAAAATACGTCGACAATGTCTACCTCCCGGACAGTCATATGTTTGCTGAGAAACGACCTGCGTCTCCACGACAACGAGGTAAGTGTCCATTCAGTTATGAAATCCGACACGATATATAACTTTAAAGCGCTGACAAAACCTCCAACTACAGTGTCAAACTGACCTGATTAGCTATTCATGATAATGTTACTTTTATTCTGGGATAAATGATAATCGTTAAGGTTATGTAGAATGCAATCTACTTAATTTTTTACAGTATATCTACTCGCTTTATGCTTGTTAGCTAGCAAACAAAGACACTTCCGGTGATACTTCAGAATAAAAGCCTCATCAAGTTCTTGACAACTTACACAGTAGAAATATTGTTTATTGACTTTTTTGTTTGTGCAGTGCTTGGAGAGAGAGGAACACTTCAGGCTATAATGTAGATTTGAATTGTACGACATCCTATTTACAGTTTCAAAATAAAATAAAATATATTTAATTGAAATTGAGGTGATGTGAAATAAGGATACACTTTATTGATCCATCAATGGGGGACATTTGGTTGTTACAGCAGCTCCAAAAACAGGGAATATAAACAGCATGTATTAAATAAAGGGAGAAAAATACGATAGAATTAAAAAATACTAGGCAGAAACACAATGTACATTTTCACCCGTGGAAAGACAGATCAGATTTAAAAACATGTGTTTTCAATGCGAACTGTTGTGTTGTATTTTCATTTACCTTCGCAGGTGTGTGGTGCATCAGACGTAATATTGATTTTTAAAGAGTATGCAAAACGTCAAACATTTTCTACAGGTTAATTTGTTTGCTGCCACTAACCATGACACCGAGATATTTGATGATTATGTTGACCCGTACTGAATATCTCTTCATGCAGATTTTCCACTGGGCTCAAAGAAATGCAGAGTACATAGTCCCTCTGTACTGCTTTGATCCCAGACATTATGTTGGAACGTACAACTACAACCTGCCAAAAACTGGACCTTTCCGCCTGCGCTTCTTACTGGAGAGTATCAGGGACCTCAGGAACACGTTACTCAACAAGGGCAGGTGACTATGCTGTTGTGCATTACTTGGTCTTCCAGGATATGGGACTCCAATTTCTGTGTCTGCTGCCTTATTTACATTTCAGACTTTCTACACGTTTCAACTCCTTTTTTTTTGCGGAGTATTATTTTTACAGGTTAAAAAAGTGATTTTGATTTTGTGAATAATTTATGCATGTAATGCATTCATTGCAGATTAAACTGGTGTCCTGTAGATGTGAAAGGATGTGGACACATCTGGGCCTGTACGAGTTTATCTTTACAATAACAACATGTGCTGCATTGGCAGAAAAAAGCCCTCCTGGCTCTCTACCCAGGATGCAGCTTGCCCGTGTTGGTGTTAACTGAGACTTGTTTTGTGTGTGTGTGTGTGTGTGTGTGTGTGTGTGTGTGACAGCAACCTGGTGGTCAGACAGGGTAAGCCGGAGGAGGTAGTTGCCGACCTCATCAAGCAGCTGGGCACCGTCAGCACCGTGGCTTTCCATGAAGAGGTAGCTTCACACAGTCTTTTCTTCATGCCATCATCACTACTTCAGTGGAACTGTCCTCTGATGCTGAACGTTTGCTGCATGTTTAAGGTTACTTCAGAAGAGCTGAACGTGGAGAACAGAGTGAAAGATGTCTGTGCGCAGATGAAGGTCAAAGTCCACACCTGCTGGGGGTCGACGCTGTTCCACAGAGATGACCTGCCATTCCCCCACATGTCCAGGTCAGAAATGAGATGACACACCTCACACCTCTGTCCAATATTTTGTTGTTGTTTTTGTTTTCCAAGCCATACTCTGAGACATGTGAATGGAGAAAGTGCTTCAAAGATCTTGTCCATTTTCCTCCTTATTTGACAGACTGCCTGATGTGTACACACAGTTCAGGAAGGCAGTGGAGACCCAGAGCAGAGTGAGGCCTTTGTTCCCAACTCCTGAGCAGCTGAAGCCTCTGCCACAAGGCCTGGAGGAGGGAGCGATCCCTACAGCAGAGGACCTCCAACAAACAGGCGAGCCTCCCCACTTGAGTACCAACAACACTGTTGACAACAAAGTGAAGTCAAGTCGGCTCATCTGAAACCTCTTTTCATCCTGGTTAGAATGTTGTTACAACACCAACATGTTCAAGGGGCGATGGAGAAGACAGATGTCGCAGAAACAGGATGCATGAAGCCGCGGATGAAACCTTGTCTTTGCAGGGACGTGATTTCATTCGCCTTTATTGTTCATGAAATAAACACACAGCGCTTTATAGTGCTGGGTGGATTTAAAAGAGAGGTTTAGAAAATTCATACAGACAGCAGTTTGAAACATTGAAGTGGGAAATTCCGAGTTCCCAGTCGGAAGTGTCACCTGGAAGTCGCATTTACTGGTCGGACAGTCGGAGTCGCCCAAAGTTAGAATCCAACATGGCTGCTACGTGAATCAACCGTACGTTAAAGATGATGTAACTACAGTGTTTATTAGCCGCTTGCTCCTCTTTTTGTGTGATTAAGTCAATCACACCGTTAGTGTCTTGCAAGTTCTATCTGTGGAAGTGTTGTGCTTTTATTTTTTTGTGCACAAACCGTCACGCAGTGTGTTGTTATTATCTGGTATTAGCTGACGAAACAAAAAGGTACTCATGGAGGTGTCCGTGTTGCTTTTCCAACTTGCAACTGAAACGCGCTCAACTCGTGTGCGGCGTCATTCCCAGCTCCGACTTAAATGGAACGCAAGCTCTGACTAGCTATAGACAGAAAGACCCCCTGGGTGCTGACGTAGTTGTCCGATACCTGACGTGAGCAGCTTTTACCGAACAATGGAAGGCTGAAGCTGAAGAGCGTCGACATTCAAAAATGGAACGTCGTGAAATTTTGCTCCTGGTCCACTCCTGTGTGCATTTTTTTTTTTGTCCTGTCGTTTGAGACGAATTCACTTTTAATTTACAAACTAAATATGAGCGGCTTCTTAATAAATCTGTGTGTGTGAATGTGTGAGCAGATTTCACTGTGAAACATCCAAACATAGAACGTCTTCAAAAAGTGGGTGAAAAAAACCAAACTTTTTTAACTTTTGAACCAGTTCTTTTCACCAGCGGCCATAGATTCCCTTTCATGGTGTTCTCAACAGAAAGAAACGCTCCCTGGCATCTTTATCCTCAACATATCTTTTCCTCTATGTCTCTGTTGCATCAGTAACATCGAAACAAACCACCTACGTGCCTCATTTTTTTACGTTCTTATTTGATGTGCTTATTAAATTGGCTTTTGCAAAAAAAAAAAAGCCTTTACATGCTGTTTGCAAGCGGGAGGCGTAAAAGGTTCATTTTATGCCGTGCCTTTTATTGAGTCAAACCGCATTGCTTGCATTTCAAAATTCAATAGGCAAACTGCTGCGCACAGATTTCCTCGTTAAGTGCCAGCGAGCGAGCCCGCTGATATCCACGTATATGATTACGCTTTTATGGCTCCGCGTGTCTGAATGTACATCGGGGAGTATTCAGCACGTATGAAACCAGTCTGATCCTGAAACGTTTGTTTTTTTCCCCTCATAGAGCCTCTGAGTGATCCTCGCTCAGCCTTTCCCTGCAGCGGCGGTGAGAGTCCGGCCCTGGGCAGACTCAAGCACTATTTCTGGGACACGGTAAGCACAACACAAATCACAAATCTGAAGAGGCTGCGCTTTTCTAAATGACAATAACTTTAACTCAAAGGTGTAATAAAAGACTATATATGTTTTGTAGAATGCGGTGGCAACTTACAAGGAGACTCGTAATGGCTTGATGGGGGTGGATTATTCCACTAAGTTTGCACCCTGGTGAGTTTTATTCTATGATTTTTGTCTACGACTGAATGCCTTCTGCAGTTTAATGTTCCATCCTACGAAGTCCTATAAAAAAAATTAAAAAAAACATCTCTAACGTCTGCTCCCCTGGCATTCCTCCAGGCTGGCAATGGGCTGCATTTCACCCAGGTATATTTATCATCAGATCCAGCAGTATGAGAGGGAGCGAACAGCCAACCAGAGCACGTACTGGTGAGTTTGGAGTTTGCAGTATTTCACAGTGGCGTAAACAGCGTTCCTGGAGCTCCACATACAAGAAAGGAAAAAACATGCATACAAAATCCCAAACTTCTCAACATCTCCTAAAAAAAAAAAAAAAAAAAGGAGCGCTACATTAAAAACGATCTCTGTAAAGGATACTTCATCGCTTTACACAGATACATAAAATGAATGGATCTCTGCATCTCCAGCCGTGCTCAATCTCAAGGATGTTTTAAACGTCTCTCCTTTGCTCATGATTTATAACTTAGTATAAAAACGGGGGACACACAGTCGTGTAGATTGTGGCGTGCTGTAAACATAAACACATAAAAATGCATTAAGGACACGGGTTGGGATCTATCCCTGTCGCTTCTTCCACAGCAACCTGATCCATCGGCAGCTGTCTGATCCCGTGTCAGATAAAAACAATAAGAAGTGATGGTGAGGAATAAACAAACACGATTGCATCGAAAGGTCACCGCCGCTGCACGGACAGAGAGGGCGATGAAGAGTATGATGAAGTTGTTTATTTATTAATGCGTTTCTTTTTAATAAACCATCAAGTGTTTTTTGTTGTTGTTGTTTTGTTTAACTTACAGTAAACACTCAGAGCTGACCCGTGATGCACATGATGGAAGCCGAGTAATCAAGAGCTAGAATGAGCCGAGCTCTGACAGCCTTTCACTTCATGAATAACATGTGGAGAAAAAAAACAATCTTTAAAATTTGTCCAATTCGAAGTGAAATAAATGCACGGAATGAATTTAACGTGTGACAACACTTAAAGACAAATCTATTAGATCGTTGGTGTTTCTCTCGTACAATCGTCCATGTCAAACGCTGTAGTGAGATTCTGTGAGATTGTCGTCGTTTGTTTGCTGTCAGGATTATCTGCTGGAATCAAAAGTGTGCACTTAACATGAAACAAACAAAGTGAAACTATTCTCTGGGTCTTCGCTGCTGTCTCTCAGGGTCATTTTTGAACTTTTGTGGAGGGATTACTTCAAGTTTGTGGCTGTCAAGTATGGAAACAGACTGTTTCAAGTCCAAGGTCAGACCTCACCTCTTCAAATCTCTTAACTTTAACTGCTTTCATAAATGAATACTTCTTCCATCACTGGGATTTCAAACTCAAGTTGGGTTTTTTTTTAACCTTTTTTACCAGGACTTCAAGACAAATCTATTCCTTGGAAAAAGGACATGAAGCTTTTCAACGCATGGAAAGGTTCGCAGCTTTCCCTCCTCATGAAGCGTTCAAAAAAAAAAAAAAGAGAGAGAAGTTTCTTAAGCGGTGCGTTACATGTCGATGTGTCTAATTGCAGAGGGACGGACCGGAGTGCCCTTTGTGGACGCCAACATGAGAGAGCTGGCGTTGACGGGCTTCATGTCCAACAGGGGGCGACAGAACGTTGCAAGCTTTCTCACGAAGGACCTGGGCCTGGACTGGAGGATGGGAGCCGAGTGGTTTGAGTATCTTCTGGTAATTAGTCAAGGCCGGGTTTTAAAATGAGTTTGGAGCTTTTGAATTGTGAAATTTTTTTGAGGACATAATTATGGGAGAAACAAGTTCAGTATTGAGAACGACGTACTTAATGTGTTGTTTCAGCTATTTTTAATTACCTATTAAGTAGATTTTATTGCTCAATGAGCTCATTTTGTATATGCCTCCAAAGATCGACCACGATGTCTGCAGTAACTATGGAAACTGGTTATACAGCGCTGGCATTGGAAACGACCCCAGAGAGAACCGCAAGTTCAACATGATCAAGCAAGGCCTGGACTACGACAATAACGTATGTTCAAGCCGTATGAGCACACCTCTCTTTGACACTTTTGGTCTGGAGTCTTTTTGTTGTTTGCTGAGTCACGCTGTGCTGATGAAAGTGCCTCTGCTTCAGGGTGACTATGTGCGCCAGTGGGTTCCCGAGCTGCAGGGCGTCAGGGGAGCAGACGCACACACACCCTGGACCCTCAGCAGCGCTGCGCTGTCACGCGCTCAAGTGTCCCTGGGTGAAACGTACCCCACCCCCGTCGTCATGGCGCCTGAGTGGAGCAGACACGTTAACAAGAAGCCGGTGGGTGTTTTAGAAAAAGGAAGTGTGTCGTATGTTTGCATGCTGCTGGTGTAAAAGCTTTTTTATGCTTCCTTACTAACAACAATGGTGGCTTCTAACTAACTATTCATGTTTAACTGCGGTTTCCAGAAACCTGTTTAGCTTGTAAAAAGAAACGGATGGTCTGGATACATTTAATATATACTTTTATCAGTTTTGAGTTAACTTCACCATGTCCATCCTAATAGGACATCATAATGTAAATTATAGTAATATCTGATTTTGAAATACTTTATTAATCCCTGGGAGAAATTCGGGTTTACACTCTTTTATTTTCAAGACATGCTTCTCACGCACACAGGCCCGAATCACACACATGCACAAACTGGACCTGTGGACATGCATTGGTGGAGAGATGTCAGAGTGCTTCGCTATGCAGGTAGCCCCACCAGGAGAGTTAGGGGTTTGGTGCCTTGCTCAAGGGCAGTACTCAAGAAGTGCCCTGGCACCTCTCCAGCTACTAGAACAACTTCTCTAATTTTCGGTCGGCAGGACCGGTGGCCCTCCTGAGCTGCTGCTGCCCCATAATGCCATATGTAATGTATTGTATAATCTGACACGTAATCACATATCAGTCAATGATCAACTTTTGTGCAGAGATAGTACGAGAGAGTTTAAAAAAAAGTGCTTCTGGCTGATAATACTTCTTTTAAGTAGAATTTTGAAAGCTGAGCTTTTCCCGGTATTTTGACATCGAGGTTTCAGTGCATTGCTGACGTTTATTGATACTTCTTCCACCACTACCAATCACTGGCTTCAGGACTTTTACTGTGAAAAAAAAAACCCCACCAGCTATTGAATTGGACTATCAGCGTTACCTCACTGTTTCTGTTAAAAAGTCAAAGTGAAAGCAATTTGTTTAGCGTTTCTTTTCTTTTCTTTTTTTTCCAGAGTGGAACGGGGCCTTCACCAAGAGGAAAGAAAGGCCCATCACACACTCCGAAACAGCATCGAGACAGAGGCATTGATTTCTACTTCTCAAAGAGCAAAAACTTGTGATCTGCCTCGAAGCAAAAGCTGAGCACACACTGAAGTGCATCTCATGGACAGAAGCTTCAGTGATACAGCTACTGGAAATCGTGTGACGCACAGTGACGTTTACAAAGTAGGAAGTTGTCAAATGAGGATTTCAGGGAACGCGGAACACTTACTTCAACCTGTCTTGTCTATATGGGCCATCAAGTAGTTCTCATTGAGCACCTGATATGCACTCTTGTTTCCTGTTACCTTCAAGGAAGTCTGAAAGCCACAATGTGGTTTTTACTTCAGTGAATTGCTTCAGCTTGTGTTTTTGAGGCAGTGTTTTTCATGTTAAATTTCTTCTCTTTGTTCTGGTTTTTATTTTATTTTATTTTATTTTATTAAATGTTCAGTTTGAATATTGGGGACAGTTTTGAATAAAAAGGTATCTTTATCTAGTTTGTGACTTGTGATCTTTTTTGCATATGAAGTTATTACTCAGTATGATACTGAAAATTGAAATGTTCATTGAAGAGTCACGGTTACTATTTTTTAATGGAAAGATGCAAAGTTTTTCTGTCAGCTTTGAATGTAGACAAAGACCAAAAAGCAACGAAAATAATACAAAACCCATTTGTCTAACTTCACCTCCACTTTATTGTATAACAACGGATTTCACACAAACTAAAAGGACGATTTTGTTCTCGTCACCAAAATACAGATGAAAGTAGTAAATAAGTAACTTCAGAAATACAGGAGGGACCTCTGTTTGGTTTCTCCTCCTACATGTGACGCAATCCGCGTGCAGCCCAGCAGACCCACATCACTTCCGTGTTCTCTTGTCAGGTAAACTTATTTCTTCACAACAAGCCTTCTCTGTTCCCCACATCGTAGTTCTTATTGATCTTCAGACATGGAGTGTATCGACTCAGATTTGATGTGTACTCCCCTCATCGCCCTGAACGTGACCGTGAGGAATAAGTTGGGACTTTATCTGAACCCAAAAAACCCAGTAGCTGCGGACTGGATGGCTGTCACTGAAGCCATGGGCTACTCATATCTGGAGATAAAGAACTTTGAAATGTCAAGAAGTCCGACTAAGACGGTTCTGGACGACTGGCAGGCTCGATCCACAGATGCGACAGTCGGGAAGTTGCTGTCTATTCTGACCGAGGTGGAGAGGAAGGACATAGTGGAGGATCTGCGTCCTTTGATAGGTCAGTTGAAGACACATTTCTGGTTATTTCCTTCAGCCTAGGATGCTTATTAAACATGCATAATAAAGCCTATAAGCATTAAAGCTAAACCCAAGTTCTTTAGGCTACATAAAGAAATGATTCCTTAACTTAGTTCACAGTAATAGATTGTCACAGAACTTGTATTTTAGACTTCGATACGATATCAATACATGTTTGATATAGAGGGAAGATTAGTAGAAGTCATAAAGGCAAACTTTGGGGGTATTTTCTTGTATAAAAAGTTGCAAGCATACTCCTAACAATTTTCATTTTGCAAAAAAATGGACTGGAAAAGTGTTGGTACCTTGATCTATTTTTCTTCTTTTATTGCAGCTTTGGGTTCAAATGTTGTTGTTTTTTACTCCAGTACTTTTAGATAATATCCATCATTAAAGTGACATCGCTTGCATTGTATTAATAAAATACATGGCATGAAAAATATGGCCTATAACAGTGTCATAAATTATGGCAATCTTAATTCCTATATTACTGATAGTATGTCCACATATAATTCAGCTTGTATGAAATAACGTTTACCCAAATTCAGTTTTTGTGTGTGTGTGTGTGTGTGTGTGTGTGTGTGTGTGTGTGTGTGTGTGTGTGTGTGTGACAATAACATTTAACTCAAGACCAATTTGTAGAGATGGGACAGATCTGATACATTATCGGTATCAGGTCCAATATTGATGTACTGTCATGTAGGGATCAGTTATCAGACTTCAGACAGCGCCGATCCACGTCTGCAATCAAGAACCTTTTGTTGCTTTAACACTTACGGTTAAAAAAAGATCAGAGTTAGTATCAATTTGTAGGCTACAGTCAAATCGGCTTTCTCTGACACCGACTCCAACTTTCTGCATGTTAACTTTTGATGTGTTTGTGTTTGTTCATATCCACCTTTGCTGTACTAGAAGAGGATGTGAGAAAATATTGTGAGAGTCTGAAGAAGAAGGCCACGCCCCCTGTACAGGTTCATGAAGTCGACAGCTGCCTCCCTCGGCCTGCCCCAGAGAGGATCGGCATCACCCTCGACGATGACCCAGAAGGTCCGCATCTTTGTAAAAGCTTTTACTTATAAACCTTAAATCATAAACGACACCAACACAACTGAGTCCCTTTTGCAGTCTGCGTGAATTACATCCAAAACACATACTGTATATATGATTCAGTGCAACGTTAAGAATCACTGCTTTTAAACAAGTGAAAGGAGGGCTGCCTTCAGGATATACTGTATTGCCCTTCCTGGTCCAGAATGTATTTATTCTGGTTACACTTATAATAAACAGTGGTGAATTCCATTCACTACCTTACACACACGCACACACACACACGCACACACACACGCAGATTAGTGATGTTGTTAGGAGGCTTCTGTAGAATATAGTCTAGTTCTGTAGAAATCTACTTGAGCATACCAGAATGAATTTAGTTGTGTTGCTGATTTGAATAAATTGTTATCGAATGCAGGTACTCCTGAGATGTTCGATGCCTTCATCTGCTACTGCCAGAGTGACTTTGACTTTGTGCATGAGATGATCCGGCAGTTGGAGCAGACAGATTACAAGCTGAAGTTGTGTGTGTTTGACCGAGATGTCCTCCCGGGCTCCTGTGTGTGGACAATCACGAGTGAACTTATTGAGAAAAGGTGGGATATTTAAAAAATTATAACTCTGTCAGTCTGTTTTTTTTTCTTTTGCTTTTAATATAACAAGAAAACACTAACACAAGTAGCAGGTGTATCCTCCTATAACTATCAGTTTAAGCAGGTAGTTTAGCCTAAGCAAAAGCACATTGGTTTTTCTGGATTTTTATCTAATGAATATTATGAAAATGACTTGTAATATGATGTAACACACAGTAGCTTTTGGAAAGTCATGAAGGTGTGATTTTTATCACAGATTGTGTATCACCCACATAATGTGGATTACTATCTTTGACTCTGTCAATTATCTGTGTGAACAAAAAATGTTCACAGAAACAAATGACTTAAAAAGTGTGTTTAACTAATAACAGAGTTTCATTTGAAGTGTCATGTAGAAAAACTGAAAGTAATAACTCCAAGTCAACTTACCTGCTTTCTGAAAACAACCGTGATCCAGACTCTACTATGTGTACAACAATCCATGTCCATACTGACAGTGATATTACATATCGTACCATTCATTTATTCATCTGCAGTTGTACAATCAAGGCCAACGCGGTAAAGTATCACGGACTCATAAACCAGTACAAAAGCATACAAGGACCAATTAGGCATCTATACATCCAGTAACACAACCAATTTTTGAATATAGTAAAATAAGAAAAAGAACTTAGTAAACAAATGTGTAGTGCTAAACCGCAATGAAACGGCAACAATTCTAATACATATGTAATCTCTGCAGGTGCAAAAGAATGGTGGTGGTCATTTCTGATGAATACCTTGAAAGCGATGCATGTGACTTTCAGACCAAGTTTGCTCTCAGCCTCTGTCCTGGTAAAGTAGACTCTCTTATGTTTAAAAGCACTTGTTTTCTGATAAATGTCCTTTAATGGCTATAACTAAATGTTTCTTCTTTTAATTGTTACAGGAGCCCGAAATAAACGGCTAATCCCAGTGGTTTACAAAAAAATGAAAAAGCCATTCCCTACCATATTACGTTTCCTCACCGTTTGTGACTACACCCGGCCTTGCACACAAACCTGGTTCTGGACACGGCTGGCCAAAGCTCTCTCACTTCCCTTTTCATTCAGTTGAAGAGAATGAGGGACAATTGCCAGTAAGCACATGTGCCATCCAGTATTGATTGTGAGCCTTATACTGCTGGTTTCTCAACTCAGTTTTTTATGTGTACATACCATAATGCTTCTATTTGTGTTTTCTATGAAAAAAAGATATTGATTTCCTAATATTTTCATACATTACTCTCGCTGTTGAAGTGCACCAAGTACTAACAAAAGTTGTCACTGCACTTTTAATTTTTTTTTATTCGAGTTGGATAGGAGAATCTTTTTATTTTCAGATCTTTTTTTACGCAAAATGTACTAACCGCTCTGTGAAGGGCTGTTCTTTTTTAGGGTTACTTCCTTTTATGAGTCAACCTCTTGATGAGGATGCAGCTTAAGAGGAAGAGGAAGAGATATTTTGATTGTGATACTTTCACATGTTCAGTTTCACTGTTGACACCTGCCTTGAGCTTTCATATCTCACCTTAAGGTCTGACATTTAAATATCTGTTATAATATTGTTTTGTTTTTTTATCATGTAATCCATATTGTGTAAAATGGTGTAAATGTTTTCGATTTAATAAATGTTACGTTTTTTTAAAGTATAAGTTTGATTTTTATTTGTAGAGCATATGTACATTGATGAAAGGATGTTATTCTCCAGCAAGCGTCGCAATTGTGCAATATCCCTCATGTTAGAAAGCGCACCTCTGTCAACACATTTACATCCAGTCACAGAGCAGTGTACGTGGTTTTGTCCAATCAGAGGACAGGATGTTTCCGTAGCAACACGCCTCTTTTCACGCAGAAACAACTGCCCTGATTTCATTCTTTCAGGTAGCAAAGCTCAGCATATCATGCGTTTAAAATTATTCTTAAAAAAGTAATGGAAATTGGCCGGTGGGGGCTTGGTGTGAAGTGTGGTAATCAGAGTCACAAAAAATAGATGTGATTTTTCAGAAGTAAGATATTGATATCCTTCCAGACTCAACCCCGGGTAAAGAGGTCACGCTTCTAACTGCCATTATGAGTGTGGCGGAATTATTTTAGTAAATGTTTTTTTTATTTATCGTTTTATTGTGGCTTCAAAAAATAAAAATACAGACACATAATTTATAGTCAGACAAAATGCGATATTCCGAAATACATTTATTGTCAAAGTGATAACAGTAAAGCGTCTGTCGCACTGACTGCTCGACGTTAAACGAGCCCTGCTAATGAATCACAAGTGTTCGTTTTATCTTCATATATACATCTATCTATATATCTATCAGAAGGATTCCGAAGCACACAGCGCGGTCTTGTGTGCAACACTCAATATGGCTGCCGGAGAGGTCCATATTTGCTCAGTCGGTATGCGGTAGGCGGGGCTGCTCGGCTAGTGTCAAACTTTGGGAATGACAGGAGTGCTGCAGGATTCTCAAAGAAGAGGGAAGTGTCGCTCTTGTTGGGTCCTGTTTGGATTACTTTGACTTCTTTTCACGGGCAGTCTTTGGATTCACCAGTCGTTTCACATATTGCACGGCCCGCAGCAGACTCCTCAGCCATGTCGGAGGACCTGAGCTCCCAACCCTGGTCCATCAACAAAGATGATTATGAGCTGCACGAGGTGATTGGTATGTGATCCTTCGCTTGTTAGCTCAACGTTTTTAACCGACAAGGGTGTACCTGCCGTTAGACGTTAGCTCACTAAAAAAGCCTGCTAACATTAGCGCCCTAGTATCTAAAGTGTAAAGGAAGCAGGAGGCATCCTCTTTTTCTTGAGCTGTGTTAAGTTCATCGCGTTGGGCAGGTTGACAAACCTTCCCGGGCGGTGTTGCGACTTAGTGAGGTTTTTTTTAGTCAGAGTGGTAACCCCGTCCGTCGGAGCTGAGCCGAAGTCAAAAACGAGTGTTGAAACTTAACTGTCTTTTAGTGAGGAAAAAAAACACTTTACATTAAAGAGTCGGGTTATTCATGGCTCCAGCTTGATGAAAACTTCATAACATCAACTCTTAAGAGAGAGTGAGAGCGTTGTATTAAATAAAAACAAATATTGACGGCTTTTTAAATGTGTCCGTTGGTATTTGACACAGAAGCAGACAGATTGGACACAAGTCTGATGTGTTGAAGTAAGTATGGGACAGGTTAGGTTAAGACAAAGACTCGTGTTTCACTCACACTCTCACCCACTTCCAATTCAAATTCACAGGACATTTCAGCACTGAACTTTTTTTTTTTTTCCCCCAGAACACCCGTGTTGCTTCTGCAGAGTTCAGAGATTAAACCTGCTGCTCCTTCCTGGACTGAGGGTTTTTTTTGTTTTTGGGCAATTTACTGCCAGAATTAATCCAGTTATGCGAGCGCTCCTTGGAGGGGGATTAATAAGTATTATGGGGCTTCTTGCCACTTCCCTCACAGAAAATAGGAAAAAAGCCATTTGATAATTTGCTGAGTAACATCATCATTGATACTTTGTGATCCGCTGGATTGGACCTACAAGCACAATATTTATTACATAGGCTGATTGTAGTCCAGACTGTTTTTAAGGTATACAATTCAATATTTTCCTGTTAAGTATGCTTACTCTTACTCTTTTAAAAATCCTCCAGGGTGACGGCAGCCATGTTCCACCTTTTCGTATTTCTGATCATATCTGACAGGTTGGTTGAAGTCCTGAAATACCCCATCCCACAAGTAGCCAACCTCATCCCACCTTTAGCCGCCCTTTTCCAGGAATAGCAGGAAAAAAAGTTAAACCTGTAAGCAAAGTATTGTCCCCCCCAGATCAGCTAGTCTGTGCCTCTTTTTACTTGAGTGATGCAAGCTTCCTCTACCGGGAATATGGTCTGAAAAAGGTTCATTCTTTATGCCCTAAATGAACCTTTTGGGTTTTTTTTTTTTTTTTTTTTTTAAAGACTTGACTTTAACTCAAATTCTACACCCCTTAGTTTCTTGGAAAATTTGAACCGTGTGGCACCCCACAAGATCTTTACCAGCAATTTAGCATGCACGCACAGATAAAGCCCCTCTTGTACAGAAAACCAGTTCTGTGGCATTTTCCTCTGCGGAGTGTGTGACACAAATTGTCAGCATGGTCTTAAGACAAGTAAAGCCGTTTCAAGGTTGGACTGCAGCGTGCATGGAGTCAAGTCAATTAATGATTTAGAAATACATGTTGCAGAGGGTTTTGTTTTCCCCTTCTTTTATAAAATAGCAGGAAGTGATTTAGTCACGCTAATAAATCAAAACACATTGGTGTACTTTGTGTTTTCTTCTGAACTAACACATCCTTTGTGTCTTTTCAAACCGAACTTTTCTGACATTCATCTCCAACTCTTTCTCATGGAGCTCTGAGTCACAGTCGAGAGTGAAGTTCACTTTGGACAACCTGGTGAGATTGAGACATTATTTGGGGAGATTTTAGATTATTATTATTATTATTATTTTTTTTTTTTTACTTTTGAATCTCACCTGAAAGACTGTATTCTTAAAAAAAGAAAAAAAAAGTTCCTTTGGTTACACTTTATTTTTTTCTCCAATGACAGCACAGTCTCGTTCAGCACTTCCAGCCACAGCAGTGCTCAGCTGTGTTTCTATGTCACATGCTGCAGACAGTGCTGAGAGTCATGCAAGTAAGGAGGTCTGAAGGTCGTCTGCTTCTTTTACACATGTGATAGTCCATGTCAGCCCCCCCCCCCCCCCCCCCCCCCCCCCCACCTCTGAGCCCTCACTCACAGCAGAAACTATAATCTATTACATTCTCCCCTCACGTTTGATACAGCCATTCTGCTCAGTTGGGAAGCTTGTTGTTATAATGACGGTCCTGTACACCAGCAGAGCTATTGTTTTGGTAACTTCCCGAGGGAAAGAGGACTTGTTATTACATGGATCACACCCACTCTATTCACCACCGCTGAGCATCCGATCATACTGGACAGAGCCCACAGCTTACTCTCTCATTCTGGATCCTTTGTGTTGGCAAAACCCAACTGGAAACATTCTGCATCCAATGTTTGTATCTACCAGTAACCATGTTTCCTCCCTCTTACTTTTCCTCTCCCACAGAAGGAAGCAAAACAAACCCACAAAGCTTACTTTTTGCCTAATTTAACGTCAGTTTTCGAGGTTCAAACCACGTGAATGTTTTGAATATTTCAAAGGAAGTTCCCACAGAGGGCCAGCGGCTGCCAGCGGGGCTCTTTGTCATGTGTGACATGTCTCGTCGTACCTTTTTTAAATCATGTGTGGAATGTCGGCCAGGTATGTGGAGGAAATGTAATAAAAGTGAACGACGCCACGCACCGACCTGACGCCATTCCTTCAAAATAAAGGCTCGATCAAACACATGGGATGAACCGGCCTGGCGAGGGCAGGAAAGACAAACTGAGAGCTGCTGAACGACTCGAGGGCCGAGCTGATCTAAGGAGATATTATTCATGGCGCACAGACTTCTAAAAGCTGAACTCCAGCTGTGAATGCTCTGTGTGAACCTTTATGTAGCTTTAATTTGACTCTTTTAGAAGGCAAATATTGACCAGTTCTGTGACATATCGTTTGTTTGGAGTCTGCAGGATTAACAAACCTTTCATGAAGCCTTGAGATTTTGCAAGGGTCTTCAACTGCCTTAATATTTTTAATGAAGTAGGATGCTTTAGCTTTGTATGTGTCCTCAGTAAGCCACTTATTATGTGGGTACTATCCCTTTGTCTGTCTCCTCGATGCTTATTTAATAGATTTCTTTGATTTGGATCAGACTACCAGGAATTCAAACATTCCATACTGTGCCGTCAACTCCCTGAAGAGCAAACGTGCGTAAATGCCAAGCCCCTCCCCCTTTCTTGGATATTTTCGGCTGAAGCAGGTACATTCATGGGGCAGGATGAGCTTCACACGCTGTCGGTGTATATCATTATAATAAAGCGTCACACGCAAAGCTTGAGCATGTTTTGAGAAAAACATGCTTACAGGAAACATTGGCCGCTCTCACAAATATCACGCTTGTTTTGTCAATTTGTTTCCTCACTTCAGTAGAGCACAACATGGAGAGGTGGGCGTCGACTGCTGTGCGTAGAGCACCTTCACCGGCGATAAGCATGAACCATCTGTTGAGTTTCTACTCAAACAAGAAGGCCCTGTGTGAAATGTTTTTCTTCTTAAAGAGGCTGTTGAGGACGTTCTCAGTATTTAACGGTCGGGATGTAAAGATTCATCGCGAGGCAGCTGAAGTTAATGTAAAGTTAATCGCAGTACTATCGTGAGCGTCAGCAGCTGTAGAGCAGAGGCGGTCGGTTGTAACAAGCAGGCGTTGTCATGGCAACTGCGAAGCCAAACCACGCTAACGAGCCAGTTTGTAGCCGTGCTTGCCCAAACGAGTGCAAGAGCCGACGAGATTACGAGGTGCGTCGGCGTTTTTTTCGTGGAAAAAGTTCAAGGAATCTTTTTCGGTCTAATTTTGTAAAACAAATGGGGAGAGAATGGTATCGTATCGGGAGGTTGGGTGATTTGTTGCGTCCCTACTTAACAGACAATGAAACGAGAAAAACAGGATAAAACGTACAACTAAAACAAAACGCTAAAAAGATGACCAAACTGGTTACCCAGAATCCCTCAGGCACGTCAACATACCACCTTTTAATTTTGACTATCTCAAGTGATTTCATTTATAGGTTTGATTTTGACGGTCCAAGGACAGAACAAGACAAATCTTGTCTCTGTCCCCTTAAAATAAGAGAGTCCCAAACAAAAAAACTTTACCTCGTTTTTTTTATTTTTTTTATTATTAAATAGTCGACCAGTTTAATCAAATTCTGTTATGAACCAAAGAGAAAAAGACGTCCTGTTGCTCCAGGCGACTGTTGAGCAGATTCATTTTGGATGCCGTCTGTGAAAATGATGAGGACGTGACAGCGTGCTCATTATTGAACCAATCAGATGTTTCGCCGGCGTCCCACGTCTGCAGTCTGAGTCGAGCAGGCTCGCGTTTTACTGTCGAGGTGGGAAACACCGGCTAACTCACGAGCTACGTGATTCCATCATGACTCAGCTTTTATGTGATATGTTGCACAATAATAAAAATAATGAAACGTCACGTTAGCTGGTTACAGGACACACTGCAGGATGAATGTATTCACTGCAATTTGGTGCCCGTTTCACGTTTTTATTCATGCTTCATCCTTGAACGTCTGACGTCATCTCGCTCTCTTCTTTGATCGTCGCTGTAAACTAATTCTTTGGCCCAAAACAAACAACAACAAAAAAGCCTTTTTGAGTTACCCACGTTCATGTCAGTGCCACCATGAAGAGTCCTGACGTAGTGATGCGGTGATTGAACTCAGCTGCCTCATCTGTTGAGAGAGCAGTATTTATCTAATTTAAAGGCACAGACACATCTTTGGAGTGGATCCTTGTACTAATCTTGTTGGTAATACCGTCGAACATGAGCTTCTTCAGTCTAAATAGCTCGGATGTGATGTGAAGCCCTGATGACACTTGACCTTGCCCCCCCTGAAAACCCAACAATCCCCTCCTTTTTCCTTTTTTTTTTTCCCCTTCCACCCCTCTAGTCTACACACACTCACACACACACACACACACACACACACACACACACACACACACACATCCAAGCACACATGTTCTGCAGCTTGTCCAGGCAGCCACCCCTGACAACTGGCTGTTTGTTTGTGTGGAGGAATTTACACTCGGTGGTGGACAGGGCGACAGGCTCCCCGCGGTCCTGCTACGGGCTGAGCTTCACCATCACTGGCCCGTCTCCAGGGATCTGTTTGGTGCTGCTGCTTGTGGTTGACAGGGGGGAGGGGGGGGCGTCGCTCATTTGCAGGTCAGTTTTCAGGCCCTTTGGCGTAGGTAGTTAGCTAAAGGCTAGTATCAGAGTTTGTCATTCGATGGGTGGCACCCAGTGCACCCACTCACATGCTCTTTACTGTTAGAAAAGATCTCGAGAGCAGGAGTTTGTCTTGTGTTTTCTTGAAGTCTTAGCTCCATTGAAGAGGATGTTTCCCCTGTTTAATACTTTACTTCCACGTAGCCTCAAGTCTTAATTACTGAAAAAACGTTAAATAAAAAGCAGTCACATCTTCAGGGACAGTTTAGCTTTTTAATTAATATCAGGGAGCTGCTCCCCCCCTCCCCTTTTTAATATAGCCTCTCTCTGTTTTTTTTTCTTGTTTTTTTTTTTTTTACCACTTGCTCTATTAAAAGTCCAAACAATGAGCACTTTGTTAATATTTGGGCATAGCTAAGATGAGGGAGGTTAGGAAAAGCTTACTGGAGGGCGAACCGACTCACCTCTCCCTCTCTAACGCACTAAAGCCTGTTCGCAAGAGGAGAGCGTGTTCCCAGCAGCGCTCGGCGTTACCTGAACTCCTGAGACCCTGTGGAAACAGTCATGTACAGTGTGTGTGTGCGTGTGCGTGTGCGCGAGCGGCCGAGGGGGCCCGTGAAATGACCGCACACGGTGCAGGAACAGCAGGAGGTTTAGACTTTATTCTCAACTGTCACTTTATTCGGCTCAGTTTTTTCAGATTCGATCCTCGACATCAAACTGATCACAATCTTTATAGTAAAACTTTTACAGACCAGCTCCTGTTTCTGGGATCCAATTGTTTAAAAAGGATCGTGAAGAGCTCTGTGGACACGAGTGAATCGAGTCATCCATCAATAACATTCTCATTTTCTGATTCAAATGATCAGATGGATTTAAAGGTAGCTTGGGAGGATTCACGTTGTCGAACCTGATTTTGCCGATCGTTCACTGATCGTCCAATGTGCTTTGGTGCTCATTGATCCACATTCTCATAAGCCGTATTCGAGCAACACCACAATCTACGCATCTGTCGGATGATCTGTCTTTTGAATGAACATTTAAAGATTTACTCGACGCCGCCCAATCATAATATTCCAACAAAGACGATCCACTGCATCAGCAAGGGGCCCCTCCATCCAAACCCAGAGACGGAATGAGTCCAGCTATAATACTGTAACATTGAGCATCCATGGACTGATTCAAATTTCCTAGTGCTGCATTGTCTCGTCATAATCCATTTTTTCATTCCACTCTGAACATCCAAACTGCGGTCACACACTGACCTTCGTATTGACCAACCACGATCTCCCAATCTCTGTTCGCCCAGCCTTTGATAGGCAAAGAAGAGAGCCTATGAGAGTTGAGAGGCGGAGCCTGTCCCTCTTCTAATGTATCTACGGTTTATCCGGACAAACGCCCACGACCGTGCTGATGACTAATGTTGCTTGTTGCCATTGAAATCCTGAACACGCGGTTATACTGCTGCTTCAATCAATACCTCGGGCTGATTTTATTGACGCAAAAGAGATTGATCAAGAAGTACAAGTTGTTTTCAGAACTTGCGCTTAAAGTATGTACAAGTCACTGTTTGTGCTAAGATGGGTTATGCATCAGGATCTATTTGGAGAAAACCCACAAACACCCCTCCCATGTAGCTAGAATGGAATGATCCTTGTTTCCTAAGCCGGCGTTCGACTTTGAGTTGATTGAGAGTCTCTGGAACCAGACGTCAAATATTCAACCATCCTACAGTCCTCCCTGTAGATAGCTGTCATTTGTCATTTAAAAAAAAAAAAGGGTCAATTCGATGCTGTTTAAGGTTCTCTCTGGCTCAATCTTATTATTGAAGCCCCCCTGACTCCCTGCATTGTTTATCAGCGTCTCCAGCCACAATCACACCTAGAGGATCTTTTAGGCTTTGGGAAAGTGGATTCATAAAAGACAGTAAAGCTTTTCAGATGAACTCTGGGAGTGAAGCTGCACTTAAACTTTGTGAACTCAGTAGGATTTTGAAACGATGATAAAAGTCTTTAATCCTTCTTTAATTTGAGATGGAGACGCAGGTACCGGGGGGGGGCACGGCCTTGTTTCGTGAATTTAAAAGTTTCAAACTCTGCCTTTCCTGAGATGACTGATATGATGTGTAATCTTAATCGGGATGATCATTTGCTGTCTTCCTGTCTCTTCTTTTAGGGAGTGGTGCCACCGCCGTGGTTCAAGCAGCCTACTGTTTACCACGCAAGGAGAAGGTGGCCATCAAACGTATCAACCTAGAGAAGTGCCAGACCAGCATGGACGAACTCTTGGTAAGACACGCACGCTAACGCACACTGTGAAGCTAACCGGTTTCGTACCCCACCCTCCGTTAGCTTAGCTTTAAAGGTCTCCTTTTAATCTGAAATCATGAACACCCAACTTATTCATCACCTAAGCTTGATGAACAAGTTGCCAAACGCTTTCCCGGTATAGCTAGTTAACTCTTTGATGCTGTAGCACTGAACATCATACAAACGTACCTGCAGATGTCACCTTGGTCGGGAAAGACGCTGATGGGATCCTCTACACTTCAAGTCCACTAACAACACGCTCTCCGTCTGTGACATTTAGGCGACGGCGCAAGTTTGTTTGTTTTGTCTTTCCTTCATCCGATGAGACGTGCGACCTGGCAGGCTGCCAACTTACCGTCACTCAAACTCAGATACGCCCCCTTTTAGCCAGCTGAAACGAGGCGTTTTTCTCCTTTCCTTCTGTTGACAGTAAGAACATGCTCGAGTTATAATTGCTCGAGAAAAGGCTGACTACATGTGGTTTAATTGCACCTTTTTTTTTATGACATCTTCTGATCAAAGAGAGTCACTCCCTCACGGGCTGTACTTTGAGGGCAGCGGCGCTGCGGCCTGAGCGCGTGGATGGAGCTCGTTCCACCACCTCTGCTTTTCATTACTCCTCTCCTCCAATCACGTCCATCGCTTCAAACACTCCTCTGGATGTTCTCTGGAGGAAGACTCCACTTACCGCCGGGAAATTATCAAACCCCCCCCCCCCCCCCGTGGGGAATCTTCCTGAAGACCAGATCGTATCTTTGTACTCTTCATGCATCAACCTTCCCTGTGAGGAGTTTTTGCTCGTTTAAGGTTTTGGGAAACTACCTGAATTTATTTTGTACAATACAGACTGCGCCCACCTCAGTGACAGGCGACGGATGGGGCAAAATATCCACACAGTATTGCCAGCGTGACTCGTGTGATAACTGTATGAAACCCGCTGGTGTCAAATATAACATTAATAATATTAATATCTTTATTTATATAGCACCTTTAAAAAAACAGCTGTTTACAAAGTGATTTACAAAAAAAACCAAGATTTAAATAAAAAAAAATATTGCTCTCTGAACAGATTTACCCGCCAATGTGATTCAGCGTCATTACTTCATGGGCGGGGCTAATTGGCTAAAAAAGAACTGAATGCAAAAATAAAGAAGAAAAAAGAAAAGAAGATAAAAGCAGGATCATGTGACGGCGGTGAAAAGACGTCAAAGGGTGAAGCGTGATGGAAGGTGCAGCGGTTACATACGTTAATCACTCTTTGTTATCGTGGGGCCAAGTTTCTGCTCATCATTTTGTATGGCATCAAGACATGTCGTATCGTGAGTTACCCAGCAATTCCCGCAGCAAGAGTCCTTATTAGATCAATTTAATGTCGACTTTTTGTCGAACGAGGACTGACTGTGGTTTGGATGGATTTCAGGGCAGCATAGCGTGGTTATCTGTCATCTGCTCCTCCACAAAGAGCGACCAATGAGCCGCTGTCAGCGAAGACCAGAAGCGTGATTAATAGATTTTTTCCGTTCTCATCTGAAGGTCTGTAAAAGTCGCGGTCAGGAAATAAATATAGTGTAAGCCCATAGGTGTGTGTGAAAGATCAAGGTTAGCCATAACTGGCAGGTTTCTCACTATTCATTGGCAACACTAAACTGAGGAGTAACCCCCCCCCCCTCCCCCCCTCAATTTCTGGAGGATGAATCAGGAGAATGTTGCTCCCGGATTCTCGGAGCAGGCGGTCACATGGAATACAGCGAGGTCGGATTTCCTGCATGTGGTCCGCCTCCTCCAATTTTTTCGACAGCCTGCTGAGCACCCGCTTAAGCGGCGAGGAAGCTTTAAATTGAACCCAGATTGCTTCCCTGAAGGAGCAGCTTCAGGGGGGGGGGGAGCCAGAAGGTTTTAGAGGAGCTTGTGGGTCTTTAGTCTTACCTGTGAAATTCTTTAATGTCAGAAAGACCCTAATCTGTCACGTCTCTGTGTGTCTCTGGTGTGTAGTAGTTATTCCTGGTGCAGAGGTTTGACAGACAGGCGCTTTGGAGTGACTGGAGGAGGCTTGTTTACACATTTTGAGTGTGGTGCAGATGGAATATTCTGCCGTGTAATTACATAATAGTCACATCAACTCACTTCAGTGATGCTGTTTATCGAAACATTCTGATTTGACAAGGTTGTTTCACGAAGTGTTGGCATGCAGGCTGGCCGTGGAATCGGATATTAGATCGTAAAGAATTACAATGTGTTGACGATCTGCCCACGCAGAGAGAGTGCATCGTCTGACTACTGTGCACATTCTGTGTGTTACAGTTCTGTTTTCAAATCTCGTCCAAATATCGCCAGGATCTGCTCTGCCTGTGTCTTTCTACACAGACCACCCAATCAGAGCAGAGTTTGGTTTGTTTTTTTTGGAAGACGAAACACTAGCTCATAAAATAGATGGGTGCATGAAGTTTATCTGAATGCAAGGAAAGACATGTTTCCTGCTCCCCCCCCCCCTTACCTGATGGCACCTACTGTACGTACTATTAAATGGCAAATATTTTACTTTTTAATAGCATGTACCAATATGATCTAGCTTAAAACCAGTATTTAGCACATTACAACAACTTACATTTCAACATTTAATAATGAACAACTTGTTTTCTGTATAACAGCATTCTGTGGGAAATACGGCCTGAAAAACCGAAGCAAGCAACAGAGGAAGCAGCTGTGGTCAGGCCAGCAAGAATCAGTGTCTGTCAAGTCCTTTTTGGAATCTCATGAAGATGCAAAAGTCAGAGAGTAGACGAGGTGACAGCGAAGGTGAAGCTGGCTAACATGGGGGGAAAACAAACAAACAAAAAAAAACAACATGCCAATACCAAGACCATTGGCAGTTTATTTGTGCAGACCTTGCCATTTAAGTAGTTAAAAACAATATGTTACCAATGTGGGCTGTCGAGGACTTGGATTTGTTGCTGCAGCTTTTTTACTTGTATTATCAAGATTAAAATTCTGTTGTCGTGACAACACGAGAAGCAACAATGATTTCTGGCATAGGAAGTCTGCCTGGAGCGGAGGAAGTGGTCCAGAGTATTTAAGTTCTCAGCGTTAAGATCAGATTTAAGTTAGTGTGTGTGTGTGTGTGTGTGTGTGTGTGTGTGTGTGTGTGTGTGTGTGTGTGTGTGTGTGTGTGTGTGTGTGTGTGTGTGTGTGTGTGTGTGTGTGTGTGTGTGTGTGTGTGTGTGTGTGTGTGTGTGTGTGTGTGTGTGTGTGTGTGTGTGTGTGTGTGTGTGTGTGTGTGTGTGTGTGTGTGACGTAACATTGCTTCTATAGTAGCTTCTCTGTGTGTCTGCTCGCAGTGTGATTCTGTGGCACCAGTTTGTGACCCAGCACTGTATTCCCTTTGTGACAATAGGTCATTTATTTATTTTTGCTCAGTTTCAAGGTCCTCAAACACGCCAAATACTGCCTTCAGTCAGGCCAAGGAAAAACACACTGGCCTGGACTTGTCCATTTCCTGCAGATGCTTTCCCAGTCTAAAGCTACTGAAGCGGGTTAGTGTTGAGCTTGGATTACGCCAGGCAGTGATGTGAATATATCGACCCGTCACGAGATGGAATACATCAGTTTAGCGTCTCCGTTTAGAATAAACCAAAGTCATGTCGGCCACGTTACAAGGAATGCACTGTCTCCTTCAAACCAACAGGAAATGGGTTGACATTTTGAGGAAATATCGGTCGTCAAGGGTTACTAACTGTTTAACGCAGAGAAGTTCCCACAGAGGAGAGAGAGAGAGAGGTAGTGTTGAGAGAAAGAAAGATGACGGGGTGGTGATGCAAGTGTGTGTTGTGATGTGTTTATTGATTCCAGCGTTCAGCCTGCAGGAAAGACTCCAGAAGAGAAGCAGTAAAACCGTACTTTAACATCTCAGTCTATGGAAGCCTGAAGAGGACATAAGTCTGTCGATTTGAATGGTTTACTTTTACAGTGATAGTGAGTCATGCACATTTATTTCTGAGCTACTTCAGAGCTGCAAAAGCACGAAGCAAACAGAAGGAAGCTTAACTTAGCTCATTAGTGAGAGCAAAGGCAGCACGCCACGTCACGGTGACCAGCTCGTTCTTCTGTTTTAGCGATGAGCACAACATTACAGTTCTTATCCTCTTATAACAAGAAAACGAGTCATGAGATGAATGAATTAAAACCAGCTTTGTCAACCCGACACAGAGAGAGGGGGAAAAAAAGGGGAGCTCTCAGTAATGCGACAACTGAAATGAACTCATTGACACCGGGTAACGGAGTCAATGAAATGTATTGATGCCTCCATTCACTCCAAAGGTTTCTCTCCAAGTAGAGAAATCAACGTTGATAAATGTATTTTTGTTTTTGTGTCACAGATTAATTTACACAAACACACATAGCGTCACTCTATTTCAGCCTGTGTGTGAGTTGCATGTTCACCAGAGTGTAAACACCTAATTTGCACTCAGGGAATCAATACAGTCAAAAATTAAATAAAATAAATAAACATTTGGCAAAAGTTTTGAAATTCCTTGTATGTAAATGATATGAGGAAAAGTCCGTCCAACATGTATCCCCCTGATCAAGTTATCATGTTAATGTTCTTGTTGATGGTGTACAGCTAAGGCCTTCAAAAGCAGATTATCTACGCTAATATGATGCTGTTTATCAATGCAGCACACGGGCATGGTCATTATTAAAAACGCCTCCAACACGGTTTAAATGATTCTCTATCTGACCTTACTAACGCCTTGAAAATGTAATCTGATATGGAATCATAGCAAAGCATTGCATATAGCTTATTGTGTGTCACGTGTGGTTTGAAAAAAGACTGTTAACATAGAATGAGGTCACCGCATCAGCCACGACCAAATGAATCACTTGTTCAAAAGAAACATGTTTGTTCGATCGTCGGTTTTTTTCGGGGTTACTTGTCATTATTGGTTTTGAGTTAGAAGAACAGTTTAAATTTAAGTCCCTTCGTTAAGAAATAAGAGGACTGTCCTGGTGTTTGAGAATAATCCAGTGCCTAACATAAACTGTGTATGCAAATGAAGCTCGATCAGTCAGGGTAGTTTGTTTTAAGTGAAGTGCGAAGTGTGCTGTGACTTTGCCATCAAGCTGAAATACTTGAAAATATCAGCAGTCCCCGGTGGTCAGTGGAGGGTACTGCACAAATATTTGGATTTGAATAGTTCTCTCTGTATCCACTCTCCAATATCTACACAACAAAATAATAAACCTTCCGAATATATTTTAACAATGCTACGTTATGCGAAACTCAAACAGGAGAGTAGGGATACGAATATGTGTCGAGCGGTGAGAACATTTCCCTCGTCTTAGCTGCTGCAGAAGGTTTACAGTGACCTAATCCGCACAAACAAAGAGTCCCTGTCATTCACACATTGTCTGCTGGAAAAGATGGGAAAACCATGCCAACTGCCAGGGCACGATATCCTCCCTGTTATGCCATTGTTTTTCTTTTCTGGGGTTACCCTGGCCCACACAGTGGTGGTGACCTGAGGGGGGGTCAGGGGGGGAGATATTATCATTGTTCTCTCTCGGACTGTAGTGTCCAGAGTATGAATGATAAGGGGAGACGACCCACAGAGCTCGCTGTCTGGCCCGACAGACTGGAAGTTATTAGGCTGCTTTATAATCCAGAAAAAAAAGGAAAAAAAAAGGCGTTGCTTGGAGGGAGAGTCGTGTGCGGGCTCACCTGTTGGGCGGGAAAAAAAATAAAAAACTGTCTCTACTGTTGTTGTCTCGAGCTCTTTCAGTTTTGTTTTTTATTTTCCCAGACGTTTCACCTCACTATTGTTCTCAACAAATCAGTGAGCATTTAAACACTTCTGTACACGTCCCCGTCTGGAGCCAGCCTCGTTGTTACTCACTTGAGTTCTCAGTCAAGTGCTCTCTAAAGGCATCCACCTGCCTGCTTCAGCCTCTCTCGTCCTGAAGTACTCGACGAACGCCACGGGCTCAACAGTGATGACTGTGCAGCTGCTGATGCACGCTGTGTAAACTAAGCGTTTCTACAGACAGAACATCAGCCTTTGATTGCTTACTTCTCGACCCCGAGAGCCTCCTATTGATTTGAAAGCGTTTAACAAATGTTTTTTTTGGCTCAAGTGTTTGGCTTTCTCAGGTGACAGGCTCGCCGTACGAACGTCGTTAGCAACGCTCAACAGCTACTTTGTACAACACTCCGAAGTCTGGACAGATAGAATCCTTAGTGGTGTAAACCTATAATTAGATGAGAAGGTCGATTATCGATTTAAAAAGTCTGCAACATACAACAACTTGAATTTCCCTCGGGATCAATAAAGTATCTCTCTCTCCATCTATCTGCAGAGAAACTGCAGCTCTTGCACGTGATAGTGAGGCTGAAAGACGAGAGGAGAGGACGGGAAAATGTTCCTTTGAAAGTAAGATGCAATGTAACTGTCTGCACTGATACGATCTGATAAATTAGACTTAAAGAACTCGAGATAAAGGAGGGTTTGATTTCTTTCTTCTTCTTTTTTTTTTTCAACCTCGCTCTAAGTGAGAAACCTCCTCTGTGCCATAAAACTCCTGGAGGGCTGAAGATTCCGAGCCAGGAAAATGTCTGCTACGTGAAATATCGGATGCCTCTTCACAATTTCTCCGTTGTTCAAAGCAACATCTTCAGATCGTTTGTTTTTTGCACTAACATCAGTCAAAAACCAAAATACTTTGGAAATGTAATGAAAAAGTTGAACAAGTATTAACAATTAGGTGTTTTAAAGTGCACCAATTGTTTTTTATTGATTTATTTTTTCCCTCAGAAAAAGGTTGAAGAAAACAGCTTTGTATTTGTGGTTTAATCATCCGTTAGCATCAGAACAAGACAAATCAAAAAAGATCACGCACATCCCTTACTTATCAATAAGTCCTATAAGCTTCTCGGTGTGCAGATCTTTATTTTAAGAAAAAGACAAACTCGACTCCAACAGAGGGACATTTCCCGAACCATAAACATAGAGCACCGTGCCGAACACTTTCTGTCCCCGAGCTCGCTGAGGTTTTTTCCTTTGGGACATTCGTTCGGTCTTTCCTTCCCTTCTCTGAGTACTAACGGGTCATGTTGTTTCAAATGTTGGAAAAGGCCCAAGTTAAGGTTGTGCGTTATTATATGGACTTCCAGTAACAGGTTGAGTCCTTCCTCACAGTTTTTTTTTAAAACAGAGAAACAGAAGCAGAAAAACCTCCCGACTCTGAAGTCAGCTGGATTTTCTCTTTCCTCGGAAGCTTGTCTATCCTCAAATGACTTTTAGGACCGGTGCTGAAGTGATGGATTAGACCTCTGTGCCAGCATTACCTCAGCTCCCCTGCTCTCCACACACACACACACACACACACACACACACACACACACAGCTGTATAAAAGGCTGAGCTCTGGCTGTTTTTTTTTTTCTTCTTCTACTTCTGCATAGATATGCATTATATTGACCTCGCCTGTTTCTCTTCTGACGTCATTAAGATCTTAAGCATTGTGCTAAATAACAGGAATAGCTGCGGCATCAAAGGACTCGGTGTTTATTGTATCGGCTTTCACTTTATTCCCTCCAGGCTCCCTCTCATACCTTTCTGTGGGAGTCAAAAGAGAATAGTCAGCTTCACCTTGGATGAATCACAAAGAAGGCATATTATGTTCCCATCTCACCTCCACCGCAACTATTAACGGTTTGGTTTTTCCGGCTGCTTCTGGAAAGGGATTAATGAATGCTGTCGAATGAGTTCATGGGACCTGAAATGGAATGAAACTCTTCGTATGTCGCATGAGATCACCAAAACGCCAAGTACGACCATGATGAACTGAGCTTTGTCTTCTTGGTTGTTTTGTTTGTTTTTTCTCTGATTAGAAAGAGATCCAAGCCATGAGCCAGTGCCACCATCCCAACATCGTGTCTTACTACACCTCCTTCGTGGTGAAAGACGAGCTGTGGTTGGTTATGAAGCTCCTCAGTGGAGGTAAGTGCATCCTTCTCTGATTTTTTATTTATTTATTTATTTATTTTTAACATCGCTCTCTACTTCCGTGTTTCACTCTGACTAACTCTAGAGCCAGGCCAGACAAAGGAATGAATCACTTATAAACGGAGAGAGTTTGAGAGCTCTCCTTGTGTTAAAGTCATATCAAGGAGGTCCGAAGATGTTTTTCGGGGCCCCTGAACGTCTAAGGGGAGGGAGGTGAGAAGGAAGAACCTGCTGCCCTTGATGTTAACTGTGATTGTTGGGGAATGTGACAGCACTGATCCTCATTGTGTCCCACGTGAGCTGCCGCTCTTTTTCCGGGGGTTCGAACTGCGAGAGAGAGAGGGAGAGCACAGAAGGAGCTAATGACAGGTTAGAGGTAATAACAGCCCGCAGGCCGGCTTCATGGCATCCATGTGGCAGCGCTGCAATTAACTAGTGAGAGGAGCATGAAGAGGAGGCCACCACGGAGAGAAAGATCCCTTCAAATCCAAGGATTGCATCTGCTTGTGATTTGAACATTTTCACCAGAAACGGAGCGCTCTGAGTGAGATCTAAAAGAGCTTTTGTTCTTGTGGATGAGCCTGTGTTTTATTTTTTTCTCTCTCTCTCTCTCTTCTTTGTAATGAAGAAGGTTTTAAGAGAGCTAATGGTCTAATGTAAGCAAAGATGTAAAAATCTACTCTACTTTCTTTATCCCGATTTTGGTCTCACAGGCTTTGTGTACGCAGAGACATCCACACACCACATGTTTACGCACTGTTCCCCCTCCCCCTTCTTCCTCTCAGCCCCTCTGTGTAAACAGCGTCCCACTGTAACGGATAGTGCCCAGGTGGCATGCCAGGCTCCCTGGGATACACTCGAGACATGAGCCGCTTGGCAGCCGCCTTGCAGCTGGGCCGTGGGGGCATGGTGCCCGCCAAGCGACGCTCGACGAGCAGGCAGCCAGCCGCACAGCAGGAGCAGACACCACTCAAGATGGCCCCCTCTCATCCCTGTTAAACAGAGGCCCTTGATGTTGGGTTTTATTGCGCGGTGTAATTAAATGATGGCCGTGGAGTCGTCTGCCATGGAGACAGACCTTAAATGAGGTTTAGGTTTATAGAGCGTCGCTCCACACGGCAGAGCATACCAGCTCTGAGAAGGGCAAACTCCTGCTCGTTCCCCTGTGTCCACCCTCGTCTTCTCTTTGACTGTTAAAAACACAGATTTCAACTCGATACCTCAGTTATCTGCTCGAGATGTTCTCGTACCAGGTTTGAAGTTTTGTTTGCGATGTCCTGATGATAAAATAGCAATTTCATTCCAGTACATTCTCCCTGTCCTTACAAAAAACGTCGTGAAACCACCAAGCACCCGATCACTTGACAGGCCTGTCGCGACAAGAAACGACGGGCCAACTGCAAACGCCTCCCACTGACCCCACTTGGCTGAAAGACTAAAGGCTACATAAAAAGATTAAGGCCCCGTATCAACCTAGTGTTTGTTTTTTTTCCAGGGCCCCATCGTCCTTTCATCAATTGTTTTCAAGGAGAGAGCGTTTGCAGCAGCAGGTGGTCGCTTGGGGGGGGAAAAAAACGCAGCGCCAAGCGTCCTTTTTCTGGGTGCTCCGACTGCTTCGAGTTGATCACTTTCTGAACGGCGCGATTCGCTGTAATTTTTCCCTCCTATGGATCGTGTCTTGTACCCAGAGTTGAGTTGTGAAAGCACAAAGTCACCAGCAGGACTTATCATCTTGATTTTATTATAAATGTAATTCTTGCTGATGTGCAAAAGGGCTGCTGTTAGGTCGCTTCTTTTCATCCAACACATGGCCCGTTGAACCGCTCTGTGTAAGTTCTGTCTAAAGGAATGGTGGAAAGTTCAACCCTACGTTGAATCAGTAACTTTAGCTGTTTTGGTTGCACGACTTGGATGTTAATGTCCATCTTAACTAGTGAAAAGAGTGTAACGTCCAACCTAGCAGTTTTTTACTTCATGTGACCAATGAGTGAAAAGCATTTTTCTTAACACTGTGTTTTTTACTGGTGCGTTATTGAACAGACTAGCATAGCTTCTGCTAACCGCCGTTAATTAAATAGATGTACTTTATTGATCCCAAGCTGGGAAATTGAGAAATTGAAATTAAAAAGATGATAATGTTCGATAAACATGGACAAAACTTGACAATAAGGTGAACTAACTTAATCTTAATCCTTAATCTACATTACTTTGTAGAATAACGATGGTGCTACTAAGGGGTGAAATCTTCGACGAAATCATAAGGTCGTTTAACGCTACTCTAGAATCGGGCGGAGGAAATTATTTCTGCTCATGGGAAACAAAAAGCCGGAGTACAAACATCATACGTTTCTGTAGATGTACGATGTAATGGATCGTTAAAAGCGCCCTGCTAACGCCAAACAACCAGGAAAACCCCTCTACCCCTGATCATCCCTACAGGTTAGTAGGGGACTTTTCCTCCTTTGTCTGAACCGTCTCAGCTGGTGCAACCCCTCAATCATTAGACGTGTATCACTTATCAGAAATGGCCTTTAAACCAGGCTTCATTTTAGTGGACCCAGAAAGTCTCCCATTACATACCTTTTAAAAGATCCACCGATGCCACTGAAACCTGCCAACACTCACTGTTTGAAATCCTAGTGTCAGTTCAAATATATTACCGGTAGCTTATACACCCTTAGAGGCTACAAGTGCACACAGAAAGCCTTTACATCAGTGGATTAATTTTGACACTCCCTTCAGTGAAAGTCTTACAGTCATCATTGATGCTGATGAACTTTTGAACCTGTAAACTTTTTGAGATTAGTTCAAGTGAGTTAATGGCGAGGCTTCTTAGGGCATGTACTTTTAATCGGATGTCCACATACAATATCCTGTTATAAAGAGAAGAGCTCTATGATCCCCTCAGTCCTCCCTGGAAAGTCTTTTCAGGGCCAAACCTTTGTGCTTGTTTTTTTTTTTTTAGGTAGAACTTTTCAGGAAAATCTTGTTCCAAATGTGACATGCCATCAATTGTTTCATGACAGCCCTACAAAAGCTGTCGTCGACTGAATTCACATCTAAGAGACGTCCACTGATGCCCATAGGGATAGAATATGAGTCATGGCAAAACAAGCAGAGGAATGTGTTCACAGGAGATTAGTGTGCTGCCCCTCACCGACCCACAATCACGGCTGCCGAGCTCAATCGAAATGCCAGTCGGAGTGAATTCCATCTTAAGACAGATTGTTATTGACGGTTTGAATTTAGCATATGAAAAGACTTTGTCAAGTTTGGAGCCAGTGGATTTGTCACATCATGATGTGGCCCTCCAGCTATTGCCAGAGCGCTGACGGGGAGCTTTGATTGTGATTCTAGGTTCACAGAACAAAGACAATGGTGTCTCAACACGCAGAATTACTTTTGTGTCATAGTTTTCCCGTCCTGTAGAAAATGATGCAGCACACAAAAGTTTTGATTGAGGCTCCTTGACTTGAGCCAACAATCATCTTTCCTCCCCCCTTTTTTTTTTTTTTTTTTTTTTTTTTAACCTTCACCCCCTTTTTCTCCCTCATGCCACACCCTCCCTCCAACCCTTCTAACTTTGCTTGGCATTCCCCAATCGGCCTTTTGCACACTTGGCACAAGTTCTCACCTCCTTGGTCCACTTTTCCCTACTCGCCTCTCTTTCCCTTTTTTTTCTCTTCTTATCCTATCCCTGCGTCCACTACTTGGATCAGATGAACGAAAAGTCTGTTCAACTGATCATGCTTGATTGTGGGGGAGTCAACAGGTGGTGTGTTAAACCGTCACAATTTTAGTTTGAAATCCCCCCCCAAAAAATAGAGATTTGCTTAATCCAAGATGAAATGATGGGTTAAGTTTTTACTCGCTCGGTCGTGTCTCTGTCATGACTTAATTGATTCTCTGTGATTTGTCTTCCCTCTGGGGCTTGGACATGACTCTTTCATACAAGTCCAACAGGTGTCATTAGTCTTTGAACTTGGAGTCTTTTCCCATGCAATATGAACATTTGGATTGTTAACCTGTCAGCAAGTGTCAGCCAGTTGAAACAACCTAATGAAGCATGCAAAGGTCAATCAAATGCATCTGAAAGAGGTTGACAAGGCTGACATGTAGTGATCCTCCAAAGTCTTTATGAAGCCGTGTGTGCGCACATGCGTGTTTGCGTGTGTGCACTTGTGAACTAATCTCCCCAAACTGCTGCCCCAGTTTGAAAATGACTTTGTAATCTATGATCAAGAAAAGCGTGAGAAGAGTTCCGAACTTATTTTGTTGTTCCGTTACTTCCTTACTTTCTCTTTGTTTTAAGACGATCCAATAACATTTCACATTAACATTAGTGTTTGAACATACCAAAAAGCCCCAGATTTCAAAATATACACAACATCGGTGAAGTTAATGCTCACATGCTAGTTTAGACCCACATTCAACTCCAGAATAGCCCCATTGTAGGTTTGTGTTGCAAAATGGTAAGTCATGAGTCATGACCCCTGAAAAGTTAAAGATCTTTGGAGCCCATCAGATTCAGTATAGGGAACAAACCAAATTACGTATTTTTGTTGGCCAACCCGGAACTAGCATGGGTTCTAATGAGAATTCACCGATGGGATTTTTGTATTGGATTGTGGATCATTGCAGAAAATAAGCTCTGTGGCAAACACACTATTCTGATCCGGAGGCGTTTTGTTCTGCCGGATGATCTTTACCAATTTACACCGCTTATTACAAAGTTTGAAGCATTGAAACAGCAGACAGAAGTAAAAAGCCAACGCTGTGCTACAAGCAAACTTCACCAAACCGTCGCTTGAGTTTGACATCACGACCGTTATGCTTCATCAATCTAATCAACAGTTTTGACAAGCTAGCTAAATCATAGCTTAATAAGTTGTTTATTAAACTTGCAAGAGCACTAAAAACATGACTGGGTTAGCAACTGCCATTTTTTTTTTTTTTTTTTTTTTTAAAGATTTGTTTTTGGCCTTTTTGCCTTTATTGTAGAGGGAGGACAGTGGATAGAGTCGGAAAGGGGGAGAGAGAGTGGGGAGAGACATGCGGGAAATGGGCCACAGGCCGGACGCGAACCCGGGCCGCCCGCGCACGAGGACTGAGCCTCAATACGTGGGGTCGCGCGCACTGCCGCTGCGCCACCGGCGACCCCGCAACTGCCATTTTAAGGACACGTAAAAACTTTAAAATTCACAAGGGGGGGGTCTTGGCTAAGTTAGTTTATGTCCTCTAACAAATCGCCAACATCTCTTAATCCTGTGTTAACCACAGACCATATGTCAGGCGTCTAACCACAAACACATTCAAAATCCCCATTGACTTTTAGAGTTAGGAACCCATGACGTTAAAATGCTAACTCACTTTTGGGTTTGTAGGACTCACACCTGTGGCGCCTTGAATAACATAACTTATACCACGTTTTGAAAACCATTGCAAGCCAATACTGACTCCAGCACCAGAACTGGCACAGAGGATTTTCTCAGTGACTAATTCTCCTGTTGATTAAATGTAAAAAAAAAAAAAACGCAGATTGGTCAACTAGTCTGACTGAAGAAAACACCCCATAAAATGGGTGGAGCCTATTTAATATCTATTTGAACTCATTCGTCACATTAAGCAATAACATCACTGACGGTTCCTGCTGACATGTGTGGCACGGGCACACGCTCTGCAGGTAAACAATGTTCTCCTGAGAATACACTTCAAAACGTTGGCTCATTACAGCTGCCATTAGACTACATCTGCTCTCATTTAGACGTGACTTCAAACGCGCTTCTTTCCTCAAGAGCTTCCTCGTTGTCACCTGTCACTTCCTGTCACGTGCTCTCCTCCCTGAAGCCATTTCAGACGGGCAGAAGAATATCATACTGAGCACAGAAGCGTTGAACGAGGAGGGAAGCATGCAGGGAGAACAGTGGAGTCGAACAGTCTGCCTTTTCTCAATGAGCTTCAAAGAACTGTCACATCAGAGACGCAAGACTGCACTCTTCTTTCACCCTCCTCTCCAATGATCTCGCATATACACCCGCTATCTTACACACCAATACACACATCTAGTCTGCTTTTACCGCCTATTTTCATCTGTCCTGTTTCACGTCTCCTGAATGGGTCTCTTTTCTGTTCCTCACTGCTGAATCACAATATTCTGCCATGCACTGTCACTGCACGAAGAACCCGTTGAACCCATCGGCCCTCCCTCTCTCTCTCTCTCTCTCTCTCTCTCTCTCTCTCTCTCTCTCCTCTTGCTCTGCCTCGCCGCTGCATCCTGATGTGTCTAAATCGCTCTGCAATAACACCGTCTCGCTCTCGTCTCAGGTGGCCAGTCATCGCTGCCTCCTCAGAGCAATGCAGCGTTGGGCTGAGTGCTCCAGGCGAGGGCGCCTCGAAGTGATTTAGCAAATAGATATCTTTTGCACCCCAAGTCTGGCACAGTTGTTAAAACACAATCAATTTGGTAATGTGTCACGGGGCAGTGTTTTTAGACCTTGAAAGGACACTTTCCCAGCTTATTATTGTGTGTGTGTGTGTGTGTGTGTGTGTGTGTGTGTGTGTGTGTGTGTGTGTGTGTGTGTGTGTGTGTGTGTGTGTGTGTGTGTGTGTGTGTGTGTGTGTGTGTGTGTGTGTGTGTGTGTGTGTGTGTGTGTGTGTGTGTGTGTGTGTGTGTGTGTGTGTGTGTGTGTGTGTGTGTGTGTGTGTGTGTGTGTGTGTGTGTGTGTGTGGTGATAAACGGACAGTGTGGCAGGTTGTGTTTTTTTGTTTTTATCACTGCAGCACAATTCAGCTTGTCAGGCACGGGTCCTTCCATTGTTCCCCGCCCATTTTTCTGTCAAACCGAATGCAAATGGTGAAACGGCTTTTCAGAGAGATGTGCTTCCTTCTTTTGGAAAGTTGCACAAAAGAAATCAAAAACTCACAGCACTCTTGACTCTTCATCCAGAGCACTCCTTTTATTCAGCCGGAGCCGGGCCGAGGGAGACGGACCTGTCGGGTCAGTGAGCAGACAAACATTAGTTCTCTGTTCAGCCAGGAGCGCTCAACACAAAGCAACAGTTTGACTTATAACCTCCAGTGTCAACTTTTAAGGAATTATGGGTAGATAAACGCACACACGATATATGATTGTAGAGCCCAGTTCTTATTTGTGAGCTTTTTCATTAAATTGGACTGCAGAGACGGATGCAGAGGACTGCAGAGACGGATAACGATGATGTCGCTGTCGATGTAAAAAGAGAACATTGAGCTTTCGCCATTTAAAATAAATAATGTCATGAGTCTGATGGTAACCATGGTGATTTTTAACTATGAGCTCAGTATTCAACTTATTTGGATGAAAAACTTCAAGCCTGGTGTGCCTCTTAAAGTAAAATCTAATTTTAACGTCGCTGAGCCAAGTCCAAAGAAATGATCAACAATTCGAGGTTTATTCACTGAGAACATTGACAGTGTTAAGAGACACAGACTCTCTAAAATCACAGCTGAATCATTTTAAAACTATTTAAGTATGCGTGCGAGTGCCATGGCCAAATATTAAAGGTCATGGTTCTGATTTGGCCATGATGGGATTTTGTCCCAACCAAACTAAATCTGTTGGGTTTTTTTTCCTCTTCTAATAAAACCCGTCTCAGTGAAACTGGGGAAAAAAAGAAGCTCTTGTGTGTATCCACAGTCTCATTCACGCAAACAATATTAGCCTATAAACTAATTATCTTGACTGCCAATCCACGGGGAAGTATTTGTTTACATAAATATTCTTTGGTTTAGAGTAGGCTTAACAAATTATTGGAGCTAGCCTGAGGTGATGTTCTCATCGATGCCGGAGCTAAACCCTGTCAAGATCAGACACAGACGGTTTGCTCACCCTGAGGCCCCCACACTGGATGGTTTCCATTTCTTTCTTCTTCTTTTTTTTTTCTCAGACATTAACGTTGACGATCACGCAGATGTACGTCTTCATCAGAGATAATTGAGGCATGTCATCGTGAATTCCTTTTCATTAACCGTCCGTCCTGTGGTTATTTCCCAGGCTCCGTGCTGGACGTGATCAAGCATATCATCTCCCGAGGTGAACACAGGACGGGCGTGCTGGACGAGGCCAGTATAGCCACGGTGTTGAAAGACGTGCTCGACGGCCTGGAGTACCTACACAAGAACGGACAGATCCACAGGTAACAAGACTCGCAGCCCTGTCATGAAGAAGACGCAGGACTTTCCATTATCCACCAGCATGGCATCTTTAAGACTTCGCCTTGAGGGTTTATGGAGCCGAACTTCTCAACCCTGCTCCTGACTTCCCTCCCCTAAAATGTCTTACTCACATTAAGTCCACTAACTTAACTACTCTTTTGAGTGCAGTATTTCATCTTGTTATTTGAACAGACATTCAGATATGAGTTGGTTCCCACTTTAGAACAGACGACTGTACAAACATTTTAATGTAAAAAAAGAAAAATGGTTGTTTGTTAGCATATCTACAGCTAAGCTAAGCTAATGCCCACAGTCGTACAGTTAAGCAGTGTGCTTATTAGCATGACTGTGTACTATGAGCTCCTCATTATGTGGCCTATGTTGCAATCTGATGGGAATTTTTAAATGGCATTTTTCAGCCAGCCACTTTCACTCCTAAAGGTCAGTCGTGTCATCGTGCTCTGTACAGAGACGAGGCCGTATGCTAACCCCAGAGCGACGACAACGAGCGATCCAAGAGGGAAAAAAGCAGGAATCGTGTGCTCATGTTGTACCTCTTGGGTATAACATGAGCACGTCATGACTCCGAATTTTGATTCTGTTCTTTTTCTCTCGCACACCTCTGTTATCAACCTACATGAGTCTCATATTTCAGATATTTATCCATGAGGTTTCCAAAGTTCTAGCTCTGGATCAAAACTTCTTGCCAAAAACTTAGCGGGTTGTCTGAAAGTCACATCTTCATTGACCATATCGTCAAGCTCCGAGAAAGATGTTTGTGCTGCTAAGTGGCTTAATTTAGCTGCAGCTGGCTAACTTTGGCTTTTCATTACCGGGTCTGTTAATTTATAAGAGGAGGAGGCACTGAGTGTTAATTCAGCTCTATTTCAGTCAAATCCAAATGATAAACATCTTTGCAGTGTCTGATCTGCCGTCGCGTCTGCATTTCTCTGTTAACAGTGATACGTCTCAAACAAAGTGCACGCCCACTCAGGTTTCTTCATGACTTCTAATGCAACGAAATCCGGCCACTACTGTGCTGATAATCTTTAAGTTACTGTTCGAATGTGCATCGGCGAAATGTGTCAATGACAGATTTTGCATACCGCAGGAAATCTGATCCTGAAAGCCGTCCTCTGAGCCGGTTCAAGACCCCGGATAAGTACCTACGCTTAAGCTGTGACAATGAACCCAGCCGACTGTGCGCCGTCAAAGTCCTCACACCACCTCCTCTGTCTTTAGTACTCATGACTCGCTTTTTTTTGTTGTCTCTCTTCCTCTCCTACTGGCACACATACAGCCCAGGACAGTGTGTGTGTGTGTGTGTATAAATAATGTATTGCTTTTTTTGCCTTGGTTGAGTGCTCAGGCGGCTTTCAGAGCGAACGACAAACTTAGCGAGAGGGCCGATCGAAGGCTTTGAGCGTGGATGTGGATGACAGATTTTGTTTTCAGCCGTGAAGACGAGTCTTCGCCTCATTAGGCAGCTGGTTAGGAAACTCCTTACCTTGGAGGAAGTATAGGTAGAGATGCAAGGAATTAGTGTAGCCGCTCTTTGAATTAGGGTGTTAATTAAAAGGAAAAGGAAGTGCGGTATACTTCAGCTGCAGCCTTTAAGGATCCACTTTCAGCCCGGTGTGACGGGGTTATCAGTCAGAGCCAGAGAGAAGGGGAATGTTTTTCCTGAGTAGTCGGTTGCCGGGTCTAAGGAGACATTAGGGATTCATTAACAGATCATTCATTCATCAGCTCTGGCCAACCCCCAGGCACTGATGTTTTTACTGCTGAAAAAGAAAATGGGAGGTATTACCCCAGCGCTGAAAATCCCTGACATGCTGAGAGCGGGAGAGGCCGCGATCATTTGATCGGTGTCTGCTGATGTAAACGTGCGCTTATGGCTGTGCGTGTTCCTCCTGTGTAAGCTGGATCATATGAGTCGGAGCCTCGGGGGCAAGGGGTGACGGAGAGAGCCAAGGGGGTGAGGCTTGACGAGAGAGAGAGAGAGAGAGAGAGAGAGTGTCACATGATAGGTTCCATCCAACTCAGGCCGGCGGAAAAAAGCAATTAGAGTGTTGCGGTCAGGGCTTTAAGACTTTTAGCACAAGACAGTGAAGTGCTCTACCTCCACGTTTACAGCAGCTCAGAGAGTCAGTGATCCAAGAGTGACACTTGTACTGTAATCTGAGGAGGAGGCAGACATCTCTCACACACACACACACACACACACACACACACACACACACACACACACACACACACACACACACACACACACACACGACCAGAGGAAGAACACCTTTTCTTCGATCAGGCTTTAAGGTGTTTATCGAGACATTGATGATCTAAATGTGGTGGAGAGTCTTTCACTCTCTCATCTCTGAAACTTCCTGTATTTTAAAAGTGGTGGGACAAAAAAAGGAATTCTGCAAATATAACCCTGACTCCTGTCATATGATTTTGAAATCACCGGTGCCAAATATCAACATTTATGAAAGTAGTCCTATAATGATCTATCTCCCGGTGCAATCCGACTCTCAATATCACGACCTCATGACTCCTCAGAGTGGTGATTGACATGATTGAGGCTGACATGAAGAGGAGTGAAGTGGCCAAAGAAGATGTTGACAGCGGATAAAAGAAGAAGAAGAAGAAGACTGCGATGAAAACAAGTTTAGAGATGAAGTCTGATCAGAAGTCAAACTGCAGCGAATAAAAACGGATGGATCCTGTTCTTTAGCTTTTCGGAGGCACATTTGTCGTATTTGACTACATGCGAGGGCCTTGCTTGGAAATAACTCAGTAAGCAGTTTAGTCATGACAAGTTAATGGCTGAAGTCTGTGGGGGGGGGTGTCGCTTGCCTAGTGGTCAGTGGGCGCGCCCCATGTCTGGAAGGTATAGCCCTCAAAGCGGACGACCCGGGTTTGAATCTGACATGTGGCTCCTTTCCTACATGTCCGTCTTCTCTCTCTCTCTCTCTCTCTCTCTCTCTCTATATATATATATATATATATATATATATATATATATATATATATATATATATTGTCCTGTCTCTAATAAAGTGCCTTAAAATGCCCAAAAATAAACTTAAAAATAAAAAAAAGTCTCTTCAGCTGTGGTTCAAAAAGGCAAATTTGCCTTTCAAAGAAATAAAAGTGAAGTCGGAATAACTGATGACAATCCAAAGCCAAGGGGAGATATTTTTGTGGTTTGAAAGGACACGCTGAGAAGAGAGGAGGTATTTCATCTCCATAAGGGACAAACAAGGCCTCGTAAACCTTCTTTTACAGCCCTGTTAGGAGGGGGGGGCAGTATGAGCCTGGTACCAGGATGTGATGTCACAGTAGGTGAGCTGCAAGGTGCAGCGCTTCCAGATGAGGGAGATCAATCTCCTCGACACTTTCATACGTTGGCTGTTCTCACTCGGCTATCGTTTCAGTCGGTCATAAATAAGAAGAGACCACACGGATGTCCTCCGTTATCCAATCTTTCTTGGTTACATAACGCATTCTGGTTTCTGGCATCAGGTCGGCTAGGCTTTAAAGTGCAATAAAAACAAAATCCATGCATGATAAATGAGTCCTTCTTCCAATACAAGCTCTGCTACTGTTGTAGCATTTCTCTGCATGACTTGTATGAGTCAGGACTTTTAACGGCAGGTTTGGCGTTTTCCTCCGCTCCAGTTTTTCTTTGAACTTGCATGGTGCATTGTGTCACCACTTCCTCCCTCCCTCCCTCCCTCCCTCCCTCCTCTCCTGTGAATGTTAATGACTGTCTACACTCTGCAGCCTTTTCTCGGAGCATTACAATCTGCTGCAGTGAACCATAGCCTCTGTGGGGTTTTTTTTTCAATGAGTGTCGGAGGAAGACGCAATTCGATCCCCTTAATCACTCCGAGTGAAGGACGCGGACATCTTTTCATCAAAGTCATCAGCCAAATATAAAATCCTGCTCGTATTTGTCAGAGATGCGTTTCTTAATGGGTTGAATTTTAAAGAAGCTGAGACGTATTTAAACGGTATATTAAAATAGCTGCAGTAGTAAAGTGAATTCATGAATAGTGTTAAGAGCTTTATTGACTGAAAGTTATCTTGACGTAGGTTGAATAAAAAAATCTCCATAACTCGTATTTGCTCTCTAATGCATCAACTTTAACGCTTCCGAAAGTGTTCTTCTGATGACTTAAAATGTTCAACCCTTATTCTGGATAATTAGCTTCACTTGCTTTCAGTCCACTGCTTTGGTTCGTCTTGAAGTATCATCACTTTTGAATGAATCGCCGTTCAATCAAGTACAGATACTCAAAACGTCCCGAGGATGAACTCGAAAGGATTTCAGTGATCTTGTGCCAAGTCTTCTCTTCGCTTCATTGGCGTCTCAAAGTGTTCAGTCTTCTTGGAAAAAAAATCTCTTCCTCTGTTGGATGGAGTGTGTTTCTATGCTTCCCAAAAAATTGTATCTGACTTTTTTTTTTTTTTGACCCCCCCTCCGATCTCGTAACTTATAAGCGACGTATCTGACTACGTCTTGGAGCGAGGGTCAACTTTCAGATGGCTTTCCATTTTTGCCAGCTGTTCGTGCTGCTTTGCCTTCATGACCAGTCCCTCGAAGAATTCGTCTCTCAACACCAACAAACCATTCTCTCTTCTTCAAAGTGTGTTGCGAGCTGCTCTAACATGCGGATGTCTGTTTCGAGACTTGAAGCTCACGTTTAGCCCAGGCTAAGGCAGAAGAAGTCACAATGGGACTCAGTGAGCGAGGGGACGTGGTTGTGTAAACGAGGAAAAGTATTTTGGGATACTCCCAGACTTGCCTTTCAGCCTCAGGTGGTGAACTCTGCACCTCCCCTCGAATCCTTTAAAAAGCAACAATCTCAAATTACCAGACAGTAAATCATCCCTGTTGTATGTAGGTGGAGAGGACGATCGTGCTCTCGATTGAGCAGAAGCAGCGAGTGCTAGAAACCGGACGATACTGTGACCTGATATCACCTAGCTGTTATGTCACAGCAGCGGAGTGACGGTGAGATGAGATGGAGAGCAGCAGACGTCTGCACGGCAGCCGGCTTTTCTTTTTTTCTTTATTTATTATTATTTTTAAAGAAAGTCCTTTTAAGCTGTCACGTCGCATTTTCATCCACCCTCCCCATTCTAGTGTGACAGCTACATCGCTGAACTCGTCTAGACACAAAAGTAGAACACAGACTCCTTGAACTGCCTGAACAAATGGCTGCAAACACTCGTGTTCCCATATCTTATGTAGTTTAAGGATGCTGTTATTTTCCCAGCAGTCATTTGGCCCTTGGGTGGGAATCCCCATCTTTGCTGTCAGCCAATTGGCTCTAATATGTTACACATGCTGCATTCCTTCCCCCTGTGGCTTCTCTGCCACTCCCTGCTCTTGTCACTGAAAAATATTTCACTGGAGCACTCTTCAGATAAAAAGAAGAAGGCTTGTAGACTTAAATATTCAGCAGCTAAGATGTTAACTGTGACCCGTGAACTCTCCAGTCTCGACACATTGTGTGTTCAGAGCAGGTTTATTGTAGAGCTAAAACTTCTTGTTGGAGAAAGGCCGCTCGGGCCGAACGGCTCCACCTCACTGACTTCTTATTTTTAACACAATAGGGTCCCTGGAAATAGTCCAAGCAAGATGACAGTTTTCCTATTGCTCAAGGGAAAATGTCTGCAGGCATTTAAGTTCTAAAGTGTGCCTCAGCAGTTTTATAGTCTGAGAAGAACAATTATGCCCCCCATCAAACCGGATTTTAAAATGTGATTTTATAGTTTGAAAAATAATTTCATTGTCCTTAAATCTTTTCCTTACAACTGTTTGATCTCCAAAGCACACTGTCTATTTTTACATTCATTGAGAAAATAGTCTTTGCTGGAAAGATCCAAACAGCATTTTTCTTTGAGTAAAGCCGCAAGCGTTTGTCTCTACTGCCCCCGTCTGGCCGTAAGATGAACTGCTCAGTAAACGAGGCCGCGTCGCTTTCTAATCTCTCTTCCCTCTCATCACAGTTTGATGATTGTGATCTTGTTCATTTGTGTAAAAAAAAAAATATATTAAGTATGGATAGCGATGTTCCCTTCCTCCAATAAAACTTTGAATAATGCACGTTCAGTCCTGAACCAAAATCAATAACTACATTTTGTCCACATTGACCTTTCTACTATCCTCTCTTTTTTTTTTTTTTTTTTTGCTTCACTTGAGCCCTTGACCAATATAAAAGTCTGTTGCTATGACAACTCTATCTGGGTGGTGAGTTGGCAGTATTCATTCAGTGGAGCAGTCTGGACATTTTTTGTGACGGAGGCAGCCAGACAGCTTTCCCTGCTGAATCGTCTTATCACCACCAGAGGAGGCTGAGCAAAGATGAAGAAATGAGCGGCAGACTCCGTGTGGTGCTAATAAAGTCTGAAGGTGAATCTAGAGTTCACAATAACAAGAAGAAAGCGGTAAATCAGGTTTATGGTTTGTCCAATCCGTAGTTGAATTCTTCTGTCTGTGACTGACAACGTGAGCTACTGAAACCTGAATTTCCCCAAAGGGATGATTAAAGTACATTTATCCATCCATCCATCCTCTTAAGCCTTTTTTTTTTTTTTTTGCTCAATTATAATGTATTTTTTTTGGACACTTTTTCAATAAGCGATTTAGTTTAAACGAGATCTTTTGATTTGATTTAAGAAAATGAAATTAGCACCCGAGATGAAGACGTAGCCTTTGAATCAGACGTTTTTTCTGACTTAATTTGTGTCCTCTTCGTTTTGACTTTCTCCAAGCACTTTATCTTTGTTCTGTGTCATAAGTCAATCTTATAAAAACACACATTTCATGTCTTGTCTTTCCCAGGGATCTTAAGGCTGGAAACATTCTCCTCGGCGATGACGGCTCAGTGCAGATTGCAGGTATTTTTTTTTTGCCACTTTTCAACGGCTGTCACTGCTGATCCAGATAAAGTGTGAAGAAGCAGTTATGTCAAGCAGTCACCTGATTTCCCCCCCGTCAGACTTCAAACTCTGCTCCTCCATCTCAGCTTGTTTATGCACAAAGAAATAAACATCCTTAAACAGTTATTAACGTAATGCATGCTTTTGTGTGTGTGTGTGTGTGTATTTTTCTAAACTATTGTCCTCTGTCTCTCTTCTCTCTCTCATTTAGACTTCGGCGTCAGTGCCTTCCTATCCACAGGTGGTGACATCACAAGAAATAAAGTGCGCAAGACGTTCGTGGGAACTCCATGCTGGATGGCCCCAGAGGTCATGGAGCAGGTTAGTTGTCTTGAGAAGTGTCCATGACAACGGGGGAGCTCACAGTCAGACACTGCTGTACCTACAGTAAACTTACCACTGACAGCAAGTCTTCACTTTTGATTTACTTACACACAATTTTAGAAATCTAAAGCCTGTGGTCAAAAACTGATACTCAATGACTCAGCACTTTCTGTGAGACTCTCACGCTTGAACTTGTAGTTTAGTTTTAACTCGTGGTCTGTGTTTTTCTTTTTTCTATGAACACACTTGGCTTTCTTTGTTTTAGTTTGTGGTTCTCTTCAACACATGAAGATAAAAAATAGCTGTAAAAGTTGATGGTATAGGATTCTGTCTTTTCAGGTCAGGGGTTATGACTTCAAAGCAGATATCTGGAGCTTTGGGATTACAGCGATTGAGCTTGCAACAGGGGCGGCACCTTACCACAAATACCCACCAATGAAGGTGAACGCATGGTGGAGCACTTTAGTCTACCTAGAAATGTGTATTTGATACCAGAAAACAAATCCAAAGTCATACTTTAATTTTATTTATTTGTATTGTCGGACTAAACAACTCTTTGGTTTCTTCAGGTCTTGATGCTGACGCTGCAGAATGATCCTCCAGCCCTGGAGACGGGCATCACCGACAAGGAGATGGTAAAGAAATACGGCAAATCCTTCAGGAAGTTGATCTCCATGTGTCTTCAAAAGGACCCAGAGAAAAGGTGTTAGTTGTATTAAAACAATTTAAACATAAACCTCCACATAAACTGCTTCCACACATTCCCCACTGCAATGAAATAATGTTTGCAAAATAGTTCTCAGAAGGGATGCATGTGTGAACGCAAACCCTGCCAGAGTCCTGCAAAACCTTTTTTTTTTTTTTATGTCACAGCTTCGTCTGAGAAAGCCCTTCTCTCAGTCTGATGGGGAAAATCTCCAACTGTGATTGAAATGTCAGAGACCTGATATCCTAACATTTTCTAGTGAATTATCAGACTGCATGTGTGACACTGGCTCTACAGTCTAGTAACATACCCAGCACAGATAACTCTGCAGCAGCACACTGGATTCATTTAATCAAAGACAATAATGTTGTGTTGTTTTTTTAATCTGCTTCAAGCATGCAACAAGTACATTTCCAGATTATTAATTTACCACTCTTCAAACTTTTTCTAAAGACGTTCAATTCTACTTAACACATGTTCACAAATGTTGCAGAGTTTTTCCAGGTTCTATGTGAGGAATGCTCTCTTGACCTGACTCATTCATGTTCACCGTGCTGTTTTTCAGGCCAACATCCTCAGAGCTGTTGAAGCATAAATTCTTTCAGAAAGCAAAGGTAGGTGCGTAAGCTCCCACTGGGCCCGAATTGGTTACACAATGAGTCAGCATCATCCCTGTTTTCGTCAGTTAGGCTGGTTGATGAGTAAAGGTCTGAGCCTGCAGAACTGATAGGACGGCCTCTGTTTAATATTAAGCCGGCATCCATGACGGTGCTTTAAACTTCTGAAGGCGGCTTTAATGCAGGAAAAGCAATTACAAAAATAAACCAATATGATCTGTGTTTAAGCTTTTGGTGTGAGTCAGGCTACGTCTAACTCAACTTGTCAGTGTGTCTGACCACGAGTGAGGCTATCGCAGCATTCATCATGTTATTATTGACCATGCAGAGCAGGCTAACTCCAGCCTCTGGCCATAGAAACAACTGAAGTGCTGGCTCAGGTGTCACATCTCCAAATACAACCTTTAGACCTGAAACCCTGTAACTGTAGTACCCTGTCTGAACAGAAGAGGGCGGGCTTTATTAGTGTTTCAGAACACAAACTCCTTTGGTACAAGTCAGCGACTTTATTTGATGCATGTTGAACTGAAATTGAGAGATTTACCACAGGAGTCTGTTGGTCAATAATGAATTCCCAAATGAAAAATGTCTTTTTGAAAAGAATAAAAATCTCACACTGATTGTGACTGTATGATTATTCAGTTATTTTTTTGGTTCCTTCAGTTTCTGTAAACACCTGACAGTACGGGCCATACAAAGGAATTTAAAATGTGAGCCAGAACTGAAACGGGTTTCACATTCTCTGTAGACTTTATTTATACTTTTCAATAGGTTTGGAGCCATGGCAGCTGAAGCCTGGTCGCCACAGTCAGCAGAGTCTGCACCCGGCTGATAGAAAATATGTCATAAGAGAAGAGTCCTTTAAAGTAGTGAAATGAATCTGGACGTATTTCTTAGACAGGCAGCAGGTGTTGTTTGTATTGGTGGGGAGGAAGTTGCAGTGACAGCCATGTCTTTCTATCTTGTGATAACAGACGCACGAGTATTTACATGAGAAGTTACTCCAGAAGGCGCCGACAATAACAGAGAGGTCGAAAAGGGTAAGAAGGCCAAGGTTTGAATTGACACTTTGTGCTTGTTTTTTTTCTTCTCACTAAGAGTGTAAGCTCAAACTGTGTGCGGCTGTGTTGCCAGGTACGTCGCGTGCCAGGTTCCAGTGGTCGTCTGCATAAAACGGAGGACGGCGAATGGGAGTGGAGCGACGACGAGCTAGATGAAGAAAGCGAAGAAGGCAAATTGGCAGTTGCTGCCTTAAGGGTGAGAGAAACACGCGGCCTCTCGATTCCAGTTATTCCACTTCACATGTCCTCTTTTCATCACTCAAAGTATTGTCATGTCTGTGCATTAGCATGTCTGTCCATTGTCTTTCCACTGAGTCTCCTGTGTGTGTTTTCGGCCAAGGAGCAGCAGTTGAAGCCTGTTAGCGCCACCAGGCGACAAGTGCGCTTCTCCCTCCCACTCGAGTTGCCTGCGTCCAGGGTTGTTCACTTGTCGACACAATACAGATGGCATTCCCCTAACAAGGAAGGTCTCTCTCTAGGGAGCGCGTGATCCGTGGAAAGGGGAGGAAAATGACCTTGTAGGAAGAAGGTGGAGAATTGGGCGTAAGAGAGGTTGTAGACGTGCATTAGGGGGGGGAAAAAAAATCAAAAAAACCTGTGGACAATGTGCACAAGCATTTCAGGTTATCTGTGTGGATCAGCCGTCATCTTGACTTTCTGTTCAATAAGCACTTTAAAGGTCTTTAGTGGGAAGATAAACATTGTTTTGTTTTTTGTTTTTTTTCCAGATTAGATCTCCTCACGGTCCAGCTCTTATCTTCCAGATAGTAGAGATTAGAGTTTATTGCATTATATAACTTTGCAAATCAGAAGACAAACGCAATTATCAGGGCTAAGTTATGGGATGGGTCTGTTGAAAGGAACTTTACAAAGTCATTCTACGCACAAGCTAAACGTTTGGGCCCGTGTTAGTGTGTAGATTTGACTGATATTGCCCCATTAGAAGACTTTTAATAACCAGTTATTGAATCTTATGTAGAGAGCCCTATTCAACCAAAGACATGAGAGTCACCTTCCTGGAAGCCATCCGTATTTCTTTTTCTACTTTCTTCATCTTTTATTTATACTGATCAAATGTAATCAATAAAGGCACATTTCTGATCAAACCATGTTATTGAGTCAAGGGATGCAAATTTGACATCATCTCAGCTGCTATGATGCTGTTTAATGGGCTACATGAGGCAAACTGAAGCGAAGATTCTCACGCCGACTTTTGTAGAATCGCAGGTGAACTGAAGCCGTTTTTTGTTTTTTTTCTTGGACACATTTTTTTTGCTCCTTCTAAATAAAGACACGTGCTGTTTGACCACAGAGGCTGCCGCGTACCTGTGGATCATCTGTGCTCTAACACGGTCTCCGTAGTAACGGCGTATACACTACCTCCCACTCTGTGTGAATCCGTCGCTTCAGTTTGTCCTCTCGTGTGTCTGACTTGGTGTGTTTTAAACTGTGTCGTGCTTTGATTTGTTTTCTGCGGTGTGACCTTGCCTTTCATTTTTTTGATTTTTTTTTTAATCACTTTTTGCATCTTTCTGCTTTTGCAATCTAAAAAAAAAAATTCTGACAAACAACATTAATTTTCACTCGTTACAACTTCATCACCGGCACCTAGGTCAGAGCAACAAGGAAATCCAATCTCTGAGCACTCGGAGATTCATTTTCACCATGATTTAAAAAAAAAAAAAAATCTTCTTTATTAAATCTTCCCACAAATCAGGCCTTATTATTTCTGTAGTTGCAGTATTGCTAGAAATAGCTTCTTGCTGTATAAACAGAGATTTTAAAGTGGTGTTGTCGTCAAGTCCACAATAAACGAGACCAACAATAGGACATTTAGGGATCGAGGCCGAGTCAACGCCAAGACTGAGATCATAAATACCTCGCAGAAAACTCCTGCGGTTGTCTCACTCACTTTGACAGTAACACCGGGTTACATAGTCAGCCGATGAAAATCAAACTAAATATGAATGGAAGTTATTGGTTCTTTTAGAACATTTTCCTTCCGATCACAGTAATGATGTAGGGGGGAAAAAAAAAAACCTCCCAGTCATCGTCTTGATCGGTCTAGATTTAAAATCCGGAGTCAACATACAGACCGAGATTTCGATTCCAAGACGAGATCGAGACCTTTAAAAGCATTTGGAGTTCTACAACACTATTTTAAAGTGCTAGCTCTCCATCACACTTTAATATTCAGGCCCAGTTAATGACAGTCCCTGCATTATCAGCAGTACCTCTCTCCTGCTGATCAAATCCCAGCATCCACCTAAAAGGACACGTAGACTCAGCAGGTGTAGAAGTGAGGAAAGGAAACGAGTGTGCAGTTTGACACCCCTCCCGCTCTCTGTGTGTTGTTTTGCATCAGTGCATGCTCTTTGTGCGTCTTTAAAGCTGTCACGTAGACATCGTTCTCTAAGCTCGGTTCTTCCTGTCTTCAACAGTCTCCACGAGTGAAGGAGGGATCCCAGAACTCAGAGGTGAGTTTCACTTTAATTTGTTCTTTACACAGTATACTTAATTAATTCCCTGATAATATACAGATTTATGATTTCTTTCAGTCTGTGTCATTGTCAATATGTTGACGGTACAAGTGACGAACAGAAGCCTAAAATAGGAGCTTATCTAAATGAAGGAAGTGGACCTTGACTTCAGATAATTCTATTAAAACAAATATTTACCCTTTGTTGTTAAGTGTGATGATAAAGTGCAAGGACTGGAGACTCCCTCGGTGTATGAAGTATCCTCTTGTCACAAGTCAGCAGCGTGAACGATGTGAAGCTGCTGTGAGCAGAGCAGGGGGAGAGACAACCTGTCCATTCACAAAGATATCGTCCTCCTGAGACTCTGTTCTAGTGTCGCTGCTACCAAATATTAAAGATTAATTCTCACCATGTCCCTACTTCATGACAACCCTGCACTTTTAACAAGTAGTGGGTTTTTGTATGTTACTCAAAGGCTGCTCTGTGATCGTGTCCGTCAGGTTTCTCAGACTCCAGAGGCTTTAAGTAGTCAACCCCAGCCGGCTGCCACAGGTCCGGCAGAACTACCTCAGGCTGTAGGCCAGGTTCCACTGCAGCCCACGCCAGCCAACACTCAATCCACTGCACAGGCTGCATCTCCACCACCAGGCATTCCCGCTGCTGCTGCTGTCATACAGGTCAAACAGCTGTTTCTTAAAGACTTCACATGATGGTCACTCATGTGAATGATCTCGCATTACATCTTGTTCTAGCTCTGTATCAAATATTATCTTCTGTTCTTTGACAGGTTCAAGCCAGCCTGGGAGATATGAAGGCTCCCATCAGTTTGGTATTAAGGTTAAGGTATGTTTCTCCATTCCCACATCAAAAACACCAAAGTCAATAGCGATAAGTAATAGTGCAAAGTACAGCTCTAAGCACACTTTGTCCAGTGCTCTGGAAAAAATAAATTTATATTATACCAAACATTCTGTTCAAATCTGATTCACAACTGTGGTCTTTCTGTCGAATGATCATTATCTTATTTATTTATTTATTATTATTATATATATATATCATTATTGTTTTATTTTTTTGTTTATTATTTACGTTTTAGTTTAGTTGTGTTTGTTATTGAGTGTGGGTGCATATAAATGTAATTGTGTATGTACGTATACACGTTTACTCATTGGACGTGTACCATGGTTCTGTACGGGGCGGGGTCCAAGGGGAGGGGTTTGAGAAAGGAGGAAAAAGACTTAATGGTTTTCTTTGATTTACGATGTTATGCCTCCATTGTTCAATAAAATACTTGATCACAGAAAACACCAAAGTCCAACCGTTGTAATGTACTGATGTTCTTTGATTATTGTATAATAATAAGGGAGAAGGGAGAATATTTATTATACTGACAAATTCAAGTTTGGGATTTAAAGGGATTAGTTTTGCTGTGATTGAAACAATAGAAAAAAGATCATATTCAGGGCTGTCGATGTGTTTGTTACTCTGGATTTGTACATCTGCGCTCATTTGAGTACACGCAGAAAGATGAGAAGAACCTCTCAATACTTCAGAGACATCTTTGCGAATGCTCCATTTAATACAGGAATAAAAGAAAAGTGCTGATTAATGAGAAAGTCGTGAACTTTTCTAACCCTAACCCTTATCCAATGTCGAAACATGCTAAATAGAAGCGTTTACAGACTTTTGGATCCTGCTGAATGTTACATTTACATTTGAGGGAAAACAGTGAAAAATGTCATTGATCCAGTCTCTTTTCAAAACACTCCACAGGAATTCAAAGAAGGAGCTCAATGATATCCGCTTTGAATTCATGCCAGGGAGAGGTGAGTAAGAGTTCCTCTGTTCTAGGAATCAAAACCAAACCTCTGTTGTCAAATGTTTAAAAAAAATGTGTGACCGTTTTGTGTAATCAATAAGAGAAAGTGACGATGTTCTGCTGCGGTGATTTTGCAGACACAGCAGATGGAGTGTCACAGGAGCTGGTGTCAGCAGGCCTGGTAGATGGGAGAGACTTAGTAATAGGTCAGTGATAAAAACAATCCTCTGCCCCCTCCCCCCCCGACTGGAGAAAGACCGCTCTGACACAACGACACGTTATTTCATTTAATTTCACTGAAACGTTTTTTCTTTTCAGTTGCTGCAAATTTGCAGAAAATAGTTGATGAACCTCAAGCCAATAAAAATGTCACTTTCAAACTGGTGAGTGTTCAACTTTTTTTTTTATGAAAAATCTTCTTTTTTATTTTTTTTTTATTTTTTGATAAGTCGTTAGTAGGAAATGGATTGTGGTCGTTTTAATCTAAATGAAGCAGAGCACATTTGGATCTTTAAGACCAGAAACAATAAGCCACAGGAGTCCTCCGCGGAACTATGATATTTATTTGATTCATTGATCTGATTACAAATGATGAGAGAATTCTTAGTTTTTTGTTTTTGTTTTGTTTTTTGTTTATTTTTCAAGAAAATATGGCAGAAAGTGTTTGGTATTCCAAATTCATTCTAGTTGTATGGAGGGAGCAGCCTGAATGATTAAATCAATCTTTAACTAGTAGAACTGCTGTACTTAAGGCAGCAATATCAGACTGAAGGTCATGCGTCGTAATGAGAGGTGTGATCATTTCAGGCACAGACGCTGCAGCCTTTAGTCTACTACCCAGTCGAAGCCGAGCTGATGATCGAGTGTGATATTGTTAAAGTAAAAAATGTGAATCATTGTTTTCATATCACACTGTTATGAAATGCTCGTACTGCAATCAGCCAGTCAATAATAAAATCTCACTCCTTGTTCTACGTGTTTTGTTTCCACAGGCTTCTGGAACGGAGGGATCTGAAATTCCAGATGACGTTAAACTGATGGGCTTTGCTCAGCTCAGCATTAGTTAGACCGTTGTTCTACCTTGGGACCGTGACTTGCCTAAAAAATGTGAAAATTAAAAAAAAAAAGAAAAAAAAGATAGTTTATTGCATATTTTTCTTTCGATGGCTGAAAAGAAACCACTACTGCCAAAGAAAAGCGTACCATTGTGTCACCCATAGGATCCCTCAGCACGGCCTCTTTGAACGGTTGGCTGGCTGAAGTACCAGAGCGAACAGTATAAAGAAGTTTACAGCCCACAGCATATGTAGAAAGATGCAAGTATGTTCAACAGACAGTTTTCAGTTAGCATTCTGGTCTTCCTCATTCTGTTGTCGTTTCTAATATGTGATGCATTTGCACAATCGGAAACTAATGCCCTTGAATCCTAATAAATGTAACAATGCCTTATATTCATCAGAACTACTGAATGCACGTTTTGGGGGCCAGTCCCCGCTTTACCATATGGAGCATTATGTTCTCCTAAACATACTATGAGGTTTCAGTTGCTCATGTCAAACTTTGTACTTACTGTGAGAGCAGAGAAAATGAGTCTTATGAAGTCAAGTAGAATGAAAATGATTGGAACTCGTCCCCATTCAAGATCAAACATGTCTTGTTTTCTTCTGCTCAACCAGTGCCATGTAGAGACAGTAGAACCTCAGCATGTTTGTGTACACGTCTCCTTTTCTTTCTTGTTAACCTGAACGCAGCATCAGGCCTATTCTTGACTTCTTTTTTTTTTTTCTTTTTTTTGATGAGTCACAAACATACTTTTAATACATACATTACATTGAGTCTCAAATATATGATTTTATAATGAACATGCATTCAAATAAGCATGTACTGGTAATCTAAATTATTGAATGTCTGGTGCAACTCAAACTTAGGTGAAGTCAGTTTCAGCTGTAGTTTCAAACCAGCTCCATGTTCTCAAAATATTGTTATGGTTTGACTCAAATTGAACTACACTTCCCATGTTCACTAGTATTGAAGTTAGTGGCATCCAGTGCTTTGAAGGTAATGGATGTTCATAACAATGGATGTAAAACTACTATTTCAGACTGTCCATACATGACCATCAAACTTTTTTTGTAGATTAAATAATAATATATATGAAATAAAAATAAATTATCCTGTTGTACAACTGAAATGACTTTCAAAAAAAGGAAAGAAAGATGTTTTAACACATGTCCTAATTGACAGTGACGTCATGCTTGTTTGTGTTTCAGTAATTTTAGTAATGGTCATTTAGACGTAATGTAGCAAAAATAAAATAAAATCCAGAAAGAAAAGAAAAAACAATCGGCTCCTTTCAAAGTAAGTCAAAGATGAAAGAGCAGCAGACACCTCGGGTGACGCACGAACAGTCTGTTGGTATCAGTTGAAGTCCGTTGAGTCTCTCCTTAAGTAAAACAAACTGAAGTGCATTTTTGTTCATGTGGATGAAACACAAGTACTTGATTTAACTTCTAATGTGTAAATAAGACATGGCTTTGATTCGTTTTTATACTTGGAGTTTCATTCTGCCTTTTTTTCCTGTCCTACGATGACACGACACGATGTGGGTTGTAGCGCTGTGTGAAGGAAAATGACGACACCGCGAATTTGGCTTCGATTTCTCTTCAGTCCGTAACATCCTGTCACTTACTCTGTGTCGTGGATGACGCTCATTAACCTTTACTTGTAAAGCTTCTCACTTTTTGCCTTTGAGAGTGGATCTTACTCGACTTTGAAGCGGCCGTACTGATGCATTGCTTTACTGCTGTCCAACTTAAATATCACCCAATTCTGAGCCAAGTTACCGAAGAAAAAAAAAAATGTCTCCACTTCTTCCGAGTGGAGGCTGTTTACAGAACTTGTTTTCCATGTGAAGACACACAGATGCTTTATTGCTCGTTAACTTTTTATTTTTTAAACGACTCAAATAAATATTATACAGAAAACATAACTCCTCAATGATCGTGGACAGTCTGAAAGATGAGGAACCTGTTCGGGCCTTCACTTAAAAGGCTTTTATCATTGCAAATGTCACCTGCCCTAAAAACACACATCATCATATGGTCCTGAGAGAAAGTCAGTACTGTCCTGATGCCAATGAAATTGAATTTCTTGCTTTCAGAGAAATTGTTGTATTTTGATTTGTTAAATTATACACTAGCCTTAAACTGAAATTGACCAAGTTTTTTTTGTTGTTGTTTTTTTTTTTTTTTTTTTTTGACATAACGTCAAGGTTTGAATTCAGCTGTCCAGTGTCTTTGAGGTTTCGCTCTTGTTACATGTTGACGATACCTAAAATAAATGTGTTTTCTTCAAACTGGGAGCTACAAAGTCAGCAACCCAATGTTAGCTTCTAGTATTTGGTGCCATCTTCCTGCTTTATTCTGCAGTTGACAGCAGACGAGGACAGGATACGTTTGTACTGTACAAGCAAGAATGAGAGAGAGTGTGTGTGTGTGTGTATGTGTGTGTGTGTGTGTGTGTGTGTGTGTGTGTCGCATAGATTGAGCCCTGCTTCTAAACAGATTATATATGGCTTTGTTCTCATCCTTTCTCCTACAGTCTCTTTCTGTCCTGCTTACATTTAGTCCCACAAAGCTGTAGCAACTGAACAGATGACCGGCAAAAATAAACGTTAGTCCAGGCAATAACTCATCAAGGCTGTAAAATATTTCAATTCACTTGTTTTCAGTTCTCTCCAGTTTCACTCTTTAATTTGCTCTATTTTGGATCGTTTTGGAGTTCACAGCATGTTTCTCTTGATTATTTTGAATCAATAAAGAATAAGCATATCAGAGAACTCTTCTCCCGGGGTGTTTTTATTGTACATTTCAAAGAACCATTTGATATACCAAACTAAACTCCAGAGCAACAATGTTGTGCTTGTTGCGCCTGCTGTCTTCTCTGATGAAATCTCATTTATTGCTTTTCACTGTCATGGAAGGATTTCTTTCTCAGCTATCGCTGTCTTCACGTTTAGTATTCTTGTTATCAGTAAGTGGGACTACAATGGTCCATTTACAACCTCTTCACTCAGAGAAAGTCCAGCTGTTTGTGTTTTGTCATATATGTTTAATATCTGAGCCTAAGCAAAGACACACTCTGACCAGTGGTTACTTTATTTTATTGCAAAGGCTTTTAAGAAGTGACATAAGATATTACAATGTGTCTTTATTTAGACAGAAAACAGTATTTTTCACAGTCTGGCAAACTCCCATTATGAAAACAGATATTTTTTAAAACATCTGAAAACTCGTCTTCCAAGATTCCTCAAAAGAATAAATCCAAATCAGAGATTATGAAATGATCCAGCTATAAACAGAACAAAACAAAAAATGAAAATATTCTGTCAATACGGATAAAACACTGGGAAATCGTCTCTATAATGACTCCTGCATGGAAGCATTTGACAACAGTACAAGTAATGTTATCTGTTGTAACATTTTGTTAGGTCAATATGTAGGTAGGGTTAGCACTAGCCCAGAGGACAAACAGTTGTGTGATCTTATCTAAGTTGGACTGGTTGAGGACTGCATACATGGCATCATGCTCAGTGTTATTGGCCTCTTATAAACTGGGTCTAAATCACACGTGACCTCGGTATTGAAAAACTTCACAAGTTTTCCCCCCAGTGGTCGTTGACAAAAAAAACTACAGCACTGACATAAAAAACGACAACTCTAAACCAACCTCTTAAAACCCATGTAATGGATCATTGTTTGGCTTCACTCTGTACTGATGTTTGCAGTATCTCTGTGAGGACACAACCTTAAAATTAGAGTCGTTGAACTTGTTTTTTCTCTTTCTGGGTTACCAATAGAAAAGGGTGGTTACCTCAGCTCACACTTCCAGTTAATCAAGTACATGAACGAATAGTGGACTACTCTCCACCAATGGAAACTCTTCTTGGTTTTTGCAAAAAAAAAAAAAATAATAATAATAAGGACATAACTTCATAGACGTCATTTGGGATCTTTCTGTTTGTGAAGAGCTGCTGGTTTGGAGATTAAGGTTGCACCTTTTTTTTTTTATAAGACCAAACATTCAATATGTTGTATTATCTATTAGTATTACATTACATGGGGGAAAGAGATGAAGGTAAGGAAGTTTTCTGTTTTTTTAAGGGAGGACTGGGAGGACATGGAGCTGGACAGCTGAACAGCAGCTGGACTTCAGCCTGAGAGATGCTTACATCACATTTTAATATGTTGGTATTCTGCTTGTTAGCAGGTTGTAAAACTCTGTGATTGTTAGTTTACATATTAACTTCCCTACCTTCGGTCACGTTGACTGTCAGCGACTGGACTTCTCTGGACCTCTGCGTGTTCTCTGCAGCTCTCTGAACATATCCAGAGATAAATATGAGTGACTTTGGGAAGATCCTGGAGGAGATCGGGGAGTTTGGGTTATTTCAGAAACGTTTGGTGGCTGCATTATGCATCCCCAGTATCTTTATAGCCTTTGATGTGATAGGTCAGGTGTTTACAGGCCTGAACTTCCCACATCACTGTAACACTGACTGGATCCTGAAACAAGGGCCGAACTTGACAGAGGAGAGACAAAGAAATCTCACCCTCCCTGCTACCAATGATGGGAAGTATGAAAGCTGCAGAATGTTCACACCTGTGGATTTGGATTTGGAGACCATTGAAACGTATGGGATTAACACAACAACAGGATGTAGAGATGGATGGGATTATGAAGCACCCATAGGTGCCTCCAGCATTGTTACTGAGGTAAGACAAATGTATTTATATATGAAAGCAGCTTAGTGTATTATTTCACTTGACATACATTTCCTCTTTTCTTGTGATTGATATGTTTTTTAAATACATTTACACTCTTTTTCTGGGTAGTCAAAAATAAAGTCTGACTTTATCGTAAATTTAAATCATATGTGGGGGTAAAAGTAACAGTTCTTAGTTTGTGCAGCAGGAATGACTAAACGGCTGCTAAGGATCAGCTGCTCTGCATGATATATCAGTCGTTGAATTAGTTTTTTTTGTCCCTTCTGAGCAACCATACTTTTTAGAAACCCTTTTATAATTGCGTGTGCAGTGTATCCTGGTTATGTTGCCTGCGTCTGGTCAGGTTTACTCAACTATGAAAATTACATGCATAGAGTGATTTATTATAATAAATCTAGAGTAGAAATGTATTTATTTTAAAATGTCAAATATGATTGTTTTTTATTTTATTTTACATGATTAAATGCAAATGTCAAAGTAAAACATATATTGCATTAATCTACAATTCAAAATAAGACATATGACGGGATAAGTTAAAAAAAAAAACTTTAATTTAGGTCCTGAAAATAAAAGCACAAACTTAACTATATGAGAGGCACACTTTTAAGGATCATTTTTGTTAACTGCAAGCTTCTTGAGATTTGCACTGACAGAAAAACCACCTTATAAAACCACCATATAAGTTCATGGTACCAATCAACTGCAATATATGATGTATTTGTAATGTAAAACGCTGACCTTGTAACTTAGAAAGAAAACATTTTTTTCAAAGGACTATTTACGCCGTACTGTCTGTTATTAGTTCAGCCTGGTGTGTGACAGGAGCAGTTTGATTGAAGCGTCCCAGTCCGTCTACATGGCTGGTCTTCTGGTTGGAGCGCTGGTGTTGGGACAGATGGCTGACAGGTACACACACACTTCCATTTACACTCCACATAGGTTATGTATCATTTTCTCATTTGAACTTGAAAATATGTCTCAAGAAGCAGAACCACAGTTGGTTTTTGCAAGCTAACAATTCTATCAATACACACAATTTTCAGTAGGAGATATGTCTTCTTTAGAGTACCGATGAAGAGCAGCATTTCCCCCTTTCCAAGTGAGAACAATAGGTCTATGGTAGAGTTGGGCATTAAATTGATTGTATCAGTTAATTTGGATTGTCCTTAATGGTTTAAGAGTTACACCTTGGCTCTTATGGGACCTTTGACTGGGAAGTTCTTCGCATTATTGTGGTACACCTGGGACTGGGACTGATCCCTCGAGTTTGAAATATGTAAGGTGGAGAGAAGCCCATGGCACCCTTGGGAATACGTTCATAACTTCTGACATTTATGCCAGATTTAAGTACCAAACAATACCTCTCTTTGTTTTGTAGGTTTGGTCGACGCTTTGTGGTCCTGCTGTCACACCTTCTCCTGCTGTTGTTCGGAGTCGGTGCTGGCTTCTCACCCAACATCTATGTCTATATGGTGCTCAAATTTTTTGGTGGCATTGCGATTTCAGGCATTGTTGCTAATGCATTTGTAATAGGTGCGTGAAAAGTTCACAAGCAAACATTTCTTTCTGTCTAGTTCTGTACTCAGACCAGTGGTTGCCTGGGCTTCAGAATTCTCTCTTTTTAGGAAAGTGCTCGGCTATTTGAGAACTGTTAAAAAAAAAATAAAAAATAAAAAATCAAATGATAGATTTTCTAAACACTGTCCACAGCTGACTTCAGTTAATGCAATGTGTATTTTGCTTTGAAGGTGGAGAGTGGAGTGCTTCCTCCAAGTTTGCTTTCTGCACCATTATCTGCCATTCGTTTTTCCCTCTTGGACTCATGATGCTGTCTGGCATTGCCTATTTTATCCGCAACTGGAGGATCCTGCAGTTTGTACTCTTCAGCCCACTTCTTCCTGTCCTGGGAATATTTTACTGGTTAGCAGCCTCTTATGCAATTTGACTCTTAGTTTCTATGATGATGATAAACTCCTTTTTAGCCATAGACAACATGTTATTAGGAGCTTGTAATAATGAGCTGTCCCATATATAATGTAGGGTTCTTCCAGAGTCCGCTCGCTGGCTAATCACCCAGGGGAGGAAGAAGGAGGCCATAAAGGCGGTCCGGAGGGCAGCTAAGGTGAATGGAAGGAAGGTTCCTGAAGAGCTACTGGAAAAAGTAAATTGAATCAAACACACTTACACTTCAACGTAAACCAAACATTGTAAAGCTCTGATATAAATATACAATAACTAAACATGTACACCTACATCACTAAGCTGGAGGTTAAGGAGACGTCTAAAAGAGGAAACATGTTGGATATCTTCAAGATACCATATCTCAGGAAACGTGCTCTAATTATGAGCTACGCCTGGTGAGTATTTATTCCAACCACAACCTGCTGCCACATCTACATGTACATCTATAGACTTGTTCCTGCACTTATGATACTTGTTCTACTTCTTTAATAGGTTTGGAACGAGTCTGATGTACTATGGACTGAGCCTGAATGTTGGCAATTTTGGCCTGGATATCTACCTCACACAATTCATCTTTGGTTTAGTAGAACTTCCCGCACGTCTGGGGGCTTTGCCTCTTATCCAACGCTTTGGGAGGAAAATATGTCAAGCAATGTTCTTGTTTTTTGGAGGAGCTGCTTGTCTCGGGATACTTGCGATTCCTAACGGTAACTTGCTGTCCAATAATAGAAGTAATGTTGCGTTTTTAATCCGTCTTGAATGCAGTCTTATGTGATTCTTGAAAACTGGATGAGCTGATGTTGACCCTGAAGATAGAGATTGAACAACTTCTCAGGAAACGCATTTTAAACTTAAAATTTTCAAGAAGTTTTGGAAAATTTACAACAATGTTCATGAAGGAGTTAAAAATGCCTAAAAAGTGTATCGAGAAAGTTTCACAATGTTACAGTCATATCAAATATTGTTTCTGTTTTGGCCTTTAAGGAGCCTAAACAAATGTGTTTTTTTGTAACTCATATATTTTGTACCTTCAGTGTTTTGCCCTCTGAAAACACAAATGTTGAATTTATATGTGTGTCAACTTTTCTTAACCATTCTTTATTTGCTCATTAGATCTTCCTGTAGTGGTAACAGTGGTAGCAATACTTGGAAAATTTGCCGCGACAGCCAGTTTCTCCATCGTCTACGTTTATACTGCAGAACTGTACCCTACCACACTAAGGTAAGGTAGGAAATGTGCAGAATGATAAAACATGCAATCTGTCTGTTCATGTTTGTTATTGCTACATGCTATATGATTGCTGATTTTCTCTTGTCTGTGATGGCAGGCAGAATGGTGTAGGTCTAAACTCCATGTTTGCTCGTGTGGCGGGCATCCTTGCTCCACTGATCAGGCTGCTGGATGTATACCATCACACCCTCCCCATGCTGATTTATGGCATCGTTCCCATAGGTGCTGCAGGTTTTTGTTCATTTCTGCCTGAAACGGTCAACGTTGAACTCCAAGACCACCCCAAGCTCATGTAAGTTGATGAAAACGTCCACAACAGAGTGTGTATTCCATTTGTACAAATCTTGAAAAAAATCCATAAAATAATGTTCTTGTTTTGAATTTCAGAGATCCAGAGATTGTTACTGCCATAGAAACCCTCACAGATGAAGATGAATCAGGGAAAAGCACAAAAATGTAAACTTTGTGGATATCCTGGTGTTCACTTTTTTCATGTTGGAGAAAAAAAGTTTGTTTTTTTCCTGCTCGTTACTGGTAATGCATAGCTTCCTCTCAATCATATTTAAAGTTTTTTAGTTTTAGTTTTTTTTTAGTTTTATCTTTTATAATTGCAGTCTGTTTTTCTTACGTATTTGTATCTGTATTTATATGTCAGAATCAACTTTATTGGCCAGGTATGCAAGGAATAACTGCACTCTCTTTGTACAAAGGTATAACATTAAATATCAACAATAAACACAAAAATAAACTAATACAAGACTAAATAAGATAATAGTGCATTTGTGAGTAATACAAAAGATGCCTGGTAGTTTTTACTTTGAGAGTGTTAGATGATAATTTAAATAAAATAGGATATGTATATGTAGATTCACAGAGACAGTGATATGTCCTTATAAATTATGTATTTGTATACATGCTGTTCACTATACCATTGGTTGTGTTTGTGTCATTCTTCTCCCATGGATGTATGGATCTGTATTCATTGCAAATACTACGAGACATCTGTGACTGACATCACTGATGAGATAAGGAACTTACTGCTGAACATAGTGGAGGAGTTGGCAACATGTTTGACATAGATGTGGTTAATACCTAGCTACCCGCTGGAGGAAAAAAAACAAAAAAAAACAGAGACCTTTGAGGACATCAGCTCCTTCAGTTTCAATTTGGCAAGAGATGCCAGGTGTTCAGGACAGAGAGCACAACGAATACCTGAGAACACTAAGAATACTGTCTGGTACTTTTCTGCTTGATTGAAACGCAGATAGTACAGGAGCAGAACAAGAATTGCCTTATATTAGTGTACCGGTGTATGTGCATACAAGTTACATGTTTGCGAACGAAAATGTGAGAGCAGGCTTTTTTTAATCCGGCACCCAGCAGCAGCATTTAAAGGCTGTAAAAATAACTTTATAAAAGTTATCTGTCATGTCTCTGTTGGCTTCATTTAACTCAAACAGAATCATCAGTATTCATTTCAGTCTGTTTCATAAACAGATGACAGGATGGACATGAGGTTGGGCTACAGATCTGGCCAGCTGCAACACCAGTTGGACTTCAGCCTAATGGCTGGTGAAAAGTCAATTTTGATAAAGTTATGATACACACAATTGTATAATATTTGGACTCAGAGACAGGACACCAATAAACAGTGTTCTTTAACGAATTGAGTTCTGGAGGTTCATGATTCGGTGTCCGTGCTCTCCGTGAGCAGTGAGGTGAATGGTGATCCCAGTGAAGATTCAATAGTCCAACACGTGTGAAGAGAGTGCAGGGTTGCCTGCAGGCAGCAGGTGAGTATTGTTGCCTTGATGAGTAGGGGAAAAACACAAGGAAATTAGTACCAGGGTTAACCATGAGAAAACAAAACTACGACTAAAAAGATCACAAGAGCCGAGATTCGGGAGTACAGTACCACTGAAGAAGTCACAATAATCCAGCAAGGAGTGGATAAAGAGTCCTGGTTTATAGTAGTGGTAGCTGGTAGTTGTTGACTTAATGAGTCTCAGCTGGCTGCTACGCCCCCGCTGATTACACACATGCCACACAGAGGGTGAGAAAAAACAGGAGGAGCAAGACAAACAGAGAAAAGAGACACAAGTGGACCCGATACAGAACAGAATCCTCTCAGATAATTTGTTTTCTAGCAGTTGAGAAAAGCAATATCATTTCTCGACGACCATTAACCTGCTGAACAACGGTCACATTTATTGTAAATGGCTGGACATTGCCCGAAAGTCTTCCATTTAGATGTTCTCTGCAGCACACTAAACATATCTAGATTTGAGTATCTGGGTAACTTTGGGAAGATCCTGTAACACTGACTGGATCCTGAAACGAGGGCCGAACCTGACAGAGGAGAGACAGCGAAATCTCACCCTCCCTGTTACCAATGATGGGAAGAATGAAAGCTGCAGAATGATCACACCTGTGGATTTGGAGATCATTAAAGAGTATGGGATTAACAAAACAACAGGATGCGTTAATGGCCTCCAGTATTGCGATAGAGGTAAGAGATACATTTTTTCTCGAATTCCACCCCATGTATGCCCCACCTCATGTGATATTTCAATGGATACAGTATATCATCAGATATACAGATGTGAAAAGAGGGCTGAAATAATGAAGTACACCAAATGAGCTCCTTGGCCTGAAACAGCTTTCTTCAATAAGTTGTAAACCATCATTGTTATTCTTGTGATGTGGATATGAATAAAAAGTAGGTCAGAACCAGAAACTAGGGAGCGGGGCTGACTAATATGGAGAGATTAAACAGAACAGCCTGTTTGTCTGCAGGATTTATCTTGGACACAAACAAAATTCACCTGTTTAAATAATATTAGGGCTTAAATTGATGCAGAATGTGAGACGTGGCTAATGTCAAGGTATTTTTGAATTCAAATTCAAATCTGAATTCTTGGACAAAAGAAAGTTTCTTTTCCAGAGTGCTGTGACAGCTAAAGACACTAGGGGGCAGCAACCTCCTTTTAAACAGATACTGATAGGAGATTTCATGTTTTATCTCCGCAGTTTTAATAATGGATCACTGACAATGGGACGCGAAAGGAACAAGTGCTGAAGGATCATGGGAACGTTTTTCTGGCTTCCTTAGAGAAACACTCCTGGGAAACTCCAGACACATCAGTGAGGCTTCCTTCTTTCTCTCTTCTATATCTTTTAAATGTTTTTTTTTTTTTTTTTGGTTACAAATGATAATAATCAAAATTATTGATATGTTACTGCTACTTTCTTGTACCACTGGTAACAGGTGTATGATACATGTTAACTGCCATATTCCAAGAAAAAAAAAAGCCCCATTCTGATCAACCATTAACTTCCTTTAGTCAAAAGCTAACTTTAGCATTCAAACACTTTTTAGCTTAGTATCACATGATAACAAAGGTGTGAATAAACAGATAGCAACTAACCAGCAAATTCTGCCAGCTTTATTGTTAGCTATTAGCTTGTTTGTCCCAAAACAAAGTTAAGGGGATAAGGAAGGGGGAAAAAAACAATAAATGGAACAATGTAATAAAAAGGGAGAAATAAAAATGATTCAGGAAAATAATTTAGGAAGGGAGGAAAGAAGAGTTAGAGGAGAGAAAGGAAGGACATCAGAATTAAAGATGGAAAGAATAGAAAAAGAAAACATAGTTAATGATAGATAGATAGATAGATAGATAGATAGATACTTTATTGATCCCGAGGGAAATTCAGATGTAGGTAAGCAAGTTGAAGAGACAAAGGCTGGAAAGAAAGGGAAGACAGGAGAGGTCTGAGTGCACACTCAGAACCGAGTGTTTGAGCAGCTCGACATGGACGCCACTATCGCTCGATTCTCATTTTAGACATAAAGAGCAGTCATTTGTAAGCCACCTCACCTGAAATGTTGAGCATTGAGCTGATTTTCCTGCTGCTCCACATGAAAGAGACCCGGCAAGCAGCTGATAGCAAACGGCCTGAAACACAGATGCAGGAGGTGTCTTTAACAGCAGCTCCGTTTGCTTTAAAGCCCAACATCCAGAACTCTGTCTCAATATCTGAAGGCAGTTACGTGGGCATGAAAAGATTTACTGCAATCCTCCTGATGTTCATAACCAACGCTGCTTCATTCAGGGGCAGCGGCGGCCTCGGGGGGATCGAGGAAGGTAAGTGGTCCTTCATGCAATTACTCTTGAAGCACAGAAATCCTCATCTTGGGTTAATGTTGCAGTGGAGCTGCAATTCTTTCCGCAGAATTACAGAAACATTCAGAGCAGAGAGCGTTTCTGAGGAGATGGAAATCTGGAGTCTGCTTCTAAAACACCGCATTTCTACTGCAGGAACTTTCCACAGAGACCAAGAACATCAGAGACTTATCCCAACTGTGTCAAGTCGCCGTCACATTGAATTTTGCGTATAGTCGAAGGTCTCGGTAATTCTGAGTCAATAGCAGGCTCCAAAAAGTCCTACCAAAAATACTAAAGGAACAGACCTCTCAACTATCACGGGGAGAAATACAAAAAGCAAGTGCAAAGAAATGTAAACTCTGAACTGTGTGAACTATACAGATGAATTAACTGTGGCAGAAAGACTTAACGATCAGCTGAATGTGTGATAGTTAGACAAGCCTGGGTTGTCAAATACTTTGTCAGCATTTTAGTTTGGAAACATTCTGGATGTTTTTGCGTAATCCAGAAGTGGTGCAGGACTTTGCCTGTAGTATGTGTTAACTAATAACAATAAACTAACGTGTGTTGGTGTATTTGATGTCATTTGGTGTCATTGGATTTTTAAGCATTTTCAACCTTATAATTCTGGTGTCATCATAACAACTCTACTAACGAAGCGTTAGGCTTTAATCAACTGATCGGTAAATTAATGACGCTGTAACGGCCACAACTGTTATGTATTCATAGTTTGGAAAACTTATTTTGCCTTCTGATTGGCTCGTGATGCGGAAGCTTTGTGATCTGATTGGTTCTTTCAGGTTTTCAGGACAATACAGGAACTGGAGTTTGTTTCTTTGATGTGGTGGCCACCTTGCATCCTGGGCGCATCCAGAAGCTACACGCACGCACACACACGCACCTGAACCTCAGCAGTGTAATTAGTATTTATTAAATTATCCACAGTGTTTTTGTTATATATTGGCTAACGGAGTTTCACATTTCCCTGTAGTTTGCCCTCCTACACACAGACGCTCACACATGCTGTTTTGGTGTAGCGTGTGGGGGTTTTTGAACCTCGATAGACAAGTCCACATTAATGAGAGTTATAAGATTCTTCCTTAATGAACTCTCACTTCAATGAAATAACTGACATTTTGTGCCTGAGATGACGTCAAAAGTCCAAAAGTCCTAAAAGAGAGTCTGATCGTATAAAAGTCTGTGTCAGAAAGTTATTCTCTCAGTAAACACTTACCAATGAGTTCATGGTTTAAATCTCTTCTTTCAAGTCTTCATCAATACAGCATGTTGTTTATTTAGTAAATCATGGTCCCAGAGAGTCGAAGAGATCAGAAAGAGGGGATGAGTTCACAGGGATGTCTGTGACATGTCTGTGACTGACAGGTTGATAACATGGGAAGCTCTATGTGTTTATTGTTTGGTTGATCTAAATTAGAAGAAGCTCTGGGGAGATGACTGGTCAGGTTTAAGTTAGACTGTTTTGCCTAAAAAGGTGACCACTCTCTTCTCCCGATATGTTTTTTTTCTTCCATCGACATCAGACAAACATCAAATGATGACATTACGCTGAGGGACATCACACTTGATTCTGTCACCGTTTCGATGAATTAGGCGTTGGGGTAAGAAGCGTGGTCTTGGGGTAAAAGGTTTCACGTCAGCAGGGAACAATCAAATCAAGCTGATTTTATTTTTAACACTTGTGCTCACATACTATCAGGACACACTGTTATATATACTGTCTCTTTGGTATTTGAATGATTTTAAGCGCTTTAAAGGTCTTTACAATTTTTGACTAAATTCAATTCACTGTTTAAACAGTGGATGTAGATGTTCTGATATCAACCGTCTGTTAGTCTACTTGAACCTACACATGGAAATGCATTAAAACATCACTGCTGACTGAGTCAGGGAGGAAAACATATGAGAAATGCAAAACACACACACACACACACACACACACACACACACACACACACACACACACACACACACACACACAGGTATACATACACAAACACGCAGGGCCCTACTTTCATGACTGTCTGCCTCTTCATTAAAAGGCTTGTTCCCTTATGGAACAGCAGTGAAGATTGGAAAATTACACGACCACACACACACACACACACACACACACACACACACACACACACACACACACACACACACACACACACACACACACACACACACACACGTTGGGCAGGGATAAAGCCGCTGCAGGAAGTAAATGTGAGAGGGCTGAGGTAGAGAGACCTTTAAGCACTGAAACACACCTCACACTGCAGCACACACAGTTTGACGTCACACTAGACGCTCTCTAAATCCTATCGTTACATTTTCTCTCAAGCTGCCTTGAATACAGGTGAAAATAGAACGTATACGCATCCATCTCTGATTTTAATAGGAGACAGATTAGTATTAAAATGATTCCTCGATAAACTAAACCGATAAGACAAAAACAGGAGGGAAAATTTCAAAAGATTTCAAATGAACAGACAAGATCTCTCTTTTTCATCTCAGAGAGCAGCCAGGTGAGGATGAGAGGATGAAGGCAGGGGAAGAAAAAGGATGATAAAAGAGGCTAGGTGATGGGGTTTTACTTTCTTTTTAGTTTTTTTCATCTGTCAGTCATTTCTCAGCCTCCCTGGAGAGATGGGGTGGGGGGGGGTCACCTCAGGAGGGAGACGGAGCGTTTGTTTCTTCGTGTGCAGTTTAATTACTTTAAATTATTTGACAGCTCGACCTGTCTGCTCAGCTTCACCTCATGAATTCCGACGTCTGCACTTCATCGCTGTGTCCTTCTCACCAAAGTATGCATGTCGCACAAAAACCTTAAAAAAACTTGATGACTTAAGTTCAAACAAAGCGATAGACGTGCTGTTCTGATGCTTTTATCAAACGTTAAAAAATGTCAAAAAACACTCAAAATTTTTAGAAATTCCACACACACACACACACACACACACACACACACACACACACACACACACACACACACACACATACTGCAGGGTTCTATGTAATTCTAATGTAGTTTGATGTTAACTGAAGTGTTGTCACTCGTGTTCATCCTACATAATTAAGCAGCACAGCTCATCAATAAATGATGAGCAATCAACACAAATTCACGCACGCACACACACTGATAGACAAAACCCTGCAGACGTGACACTTTAAAATCTTATAATTTCTTTAAGATCTTACATATCTGAATTTTGATTTATGTAAATATTAGACTTTATAAAATCAAACATTTTGAATTTGTCCTGTAAATTTCAGGATCTTTTCTTTATATTTTCTTGCATCATATATTACATATGGAGCAGCAAAAAGAGTTCATCAGTTCCACTTATTACACCCCCCCCCCCCCCCCCCCAAAAAAAAGGACTACTGTTCAAAATGTCAAATGGATTATAACTACATTGTTTTGGATGTTCTGACTTTGTGAGGAAAACATGATTATGACTGATTATGAATATTTGATTAAGAATGTCTGTTTATTTCCTGCTCTGGCTATGTTCACTTCTTTTTATTTTCTCGTCCAGTGATACTTTAACATCACAGACCTCCACAATGAGCAGACATGAGATCAAGTTTTCTGTCTCTGTTTCAGTTTTAGGACCAGATGCTGAAACACTTCGATGGTTTGGAGGAGAGAGTCCTGCAGGAGACACGCCCCTGATCCACAACAACCAATCAGCACTGTGGACACGTTACATTAGAAAGAAGACTTTATAAAGGTTGAAGATTTAATATAAAAATATGACTAAATTGTTTTAATTATTTTTGTTTGCTCAGAGTGAAACTAGAACAGAATAATAGTGTGCTTATTAAAGGCTGGATTTTACACATACATACAGCAGAAATCAGATACATCCTCTGAAAATAACTCTGAGTAATGACTGTCTACAATAAGTGTGACAACTGAGTCCCGCCCCAGTCTGAGCCGACGAGCAAACTAAAGTGCGCTACCATTAGCCTGCTAGCACAGCAATGCAGCTCGAGTTGTTTATTGGCAATTGGAAAGCCAATAAATGTGTATCTTACCAAACTGGACTCTCCATAAAGATGAATGAATACCAGGGAGTGTTTTATTTTCTCCACATGAACTCTATGTAGTTAGTAATCATTTTATCTTACAGAAATGACAGAATCAGAGCCACTCTTTAAACTCTCACTCTAAAAAAACTTCTCAACATGATGCCTTCACATGAAATAAAATAAAAAATGAGTAAAAAGCATCAATCATCCATTTATTTATGTGTTCAGGATTATTAATGCTTTTACTTCCTGCAGCCTCCAGGCTTATTCACTAATTAACTCAGCCTAATGGCTTTGTAATAAAATGCCTAACTTTAACAATTCATTTGAATAACCTGCTTAATTTGGGATTAAAAATACATTACTATGACTATCATTAAATGTTTTTAAATAATTCAAGACTTGGGTGAGATGTGTGTTCTTATTTTGTCAATCAAACTTTGAAATTATGTGAAGTCCTATAAAAAATGACAGATCATTATCATAACTGACTGAGGCAGTGTCAATCACTCGGCTTCTTTTTCAAAGTATGACTCACCTTATTAAACAGAGACGACTCCTGCTGCTTCATTTATTCATTACAATTCATGCAGGATGTATTGAGGTGAGTCCTGATGTCTCTGTGATGGTTGGTAGGTATGTGAACAACAATGTCCTGCAAGGGAGGCCTGAAGTATGACGTGTGCACAAACACACACAAAATATTACTTTCCCTTTCTAATGTAACCAACCTCCAGTCTTGAAAAATGAAGCCAATGAAAAAGTGCAAATTCCCTGCAGTTCCTCAAGTGTCCTCTGGAGGCTGAACATTTGCACGTTTACAGCCTGGTACAAAAAGTTATTTATTGTCATCGCAGACACACTGAATGGGGGGTGAATTTTTTAAAAACCGCTCCATTTTGACCATATCCATGATAAGGTGCGTAGCTGACATGATTGACAGATGGGCGCTGTGTCATGGTTTGTCAGGACTCTTAAAACCTGGCTCTAAGCCTGTCGTTAGGTTGACTGAATGTTAGGCTGAGACAGAATTTCCAGCATATAGTGGCTGCTGCCGATAAGTCTCCTGAGCCCCCCTGTAGTAACAGATGGCTGACGTCACTCAGGCTTCGCCCATTTAAAATACAGTATTTACATTCTACGGCCAGTAAATATGGAGCTCCCCCTGCTGGTGCGTTGCAGTACAGGTCATAAAGTCTGCCCTTTCCATGTTAATAATATGTTAAATGGAACAAACTATAAAATGAAAATACAAGTCAGATAAATGTTATCAAACATGCTTTTATCATTATAGTGTGTTCTTATCATGTTTATATTATTATTAGATAAAGGGGGCAGAACAACATGATTGACAGCTGTGGTGACGAATGAGGCTCCGGCGTTGCTGTGGGCACCGGATTATCAGAGAAAAGGAGAAATGTAACAGAAGGATTGGACTTTCTTTAACTGTGAGTGTCTGATTCAAAACCCACACAAGAATCTGTTCAGCTGACTTCTCCATCAATTTTACTCATGTCTCCATCAGCCAATCAGACATCATATCCACACCACAGGAAACGGAAGAAAGGAAGCTTTCATTCACGTTCTCTGTACTTGATTTTCTGGAGGTTTGGTTAAATGTTAGCTCGCTGTGTGGCTCCATCTTTTTTTCTCTCCTCCTCCCTCCTACACCTCTGTTATTACACTCAGGGATGTTATAAAGCAGAGGGTGGGAAAGGTTAGCTGCTGGCTTTGTGTGAGCATGTACGTGCTCGTGTGTGTACGTGTGTGTTTTATGTGTGTGTGCGTGTAATCAAGCACACAGCTTTCTGTCCTCGGTGACTAATGCCTCAGCCATGTGAGATTGAGTTCGATTGAAAGGGGCTTTGCATTGTGTGTGTGTGTGTTAAATGCGGCAGAAGTGAGTGGGTTCACATGAGGAGACGGGCACTGCAGAGGCTGAGACGCACATGTGTGTCTGCATGTGTGCGCGTGTTCACTCTATAGCATTCCCAGAGGTGGGAGGGGGCTCCAAGTTGTCCTTAGATGACACACCCTGGAGAGCTTAGAGTGTGTGTTTGTGTGTCTGATTGGGCAGTTGTCCTCAAATCTCACCCTTATCCCAGAAACGATCCCTAAAAAAAAAAGAAGAGTCCTGCATCTCCTGCTGTGAGGGTCTTATACATCTGTGTGCGTGTGCGTGTGCATGCATATGTGTGCAGCTCAGTGTGTATTAGCGTTTTCATTCGAAACCTTGCACAGCTCCATATGAGCTTTTGTTAGAGGACTGAGCGGCTGCAGGTGGACAATCTTCAGAAGAGAAACCTGACAGCAGTTTGCCAGTTTTTCTCTAATTCAGTTAAAACAAGTGAATGAATTTAGTTAATCCTCAGCTTGCGATTAGAATCATTTTCTCCTCAACAAATTGTCACAGCAGTCGAGCTGTGTATAAGAGGCGTGTTAGTGATGTAGTTATATATTAAAAAAAATAAAATAGATCAGCGTCACTGAAATGCTTCACAAACATGAATGTGACAGTGGGACTTTTTCCTTTTTCCATCAGAGATCTGCAGATCATGTGCTGCCAAAGGGGTTTATCTGAAGGGATCACCAATCAAGCGTGATCATGAAATCAGGAAATGGTAATGACTGTGGAGAGGACTGTAACGGCCATTGCACAGTAAGTTTGAATTTTGCATCCGAACATTAAAAAGTAAATTAAAAAAAACGTCATTCTTTTTTTTCATGACCAATTTTCTTGACATCACTCACTGTACGTTTGCATTGGGTGTCTGAAGTGTCCGTATCTCAACATACTGCCAGCCTCTGTTCAGTTGTAATTGCTTTACGGAAATGAGTTGTCTTGCAGACTGAGCATGCAAAGGCCTTTAGTCGGAATCATGCTAACGTGTCCTATAGAACATGAGATATCTGCGGGCTGATGGGATGCAGGTTTAAACTCTCATTTGATCAAGATGTTGTTGATTGAAAGTTTTTGAAGAGATTCAAGAAGAAGAGTTTTTTCGCCTTTGAGTTTCTCGTCTTTATTTTCATCACAGAGTGGGGGTTGAATTTAGACTCGACGTGGACAATAACAGATAATTGCATTTATTTCATGTAGTTTTTTGAATATAGGACAGCTGTGTGCTTGTATGTGCATAATGCTATAGGTTCAGATGAGGAGACACAAACTGCTCCCGATTTATCCTCAGATGGTCTGTAATTGTGTGTATGTGTGTTGAGACTGAAAGAAGCGGCTTTGATGTTCAAACGTAAATGCACAACACACACACACACACACACACACACACACACACACACACACACACACACATCATAGAGGACACAGCAGACCATGTGACTGTGTTCTTTGTATTCATGATATTTCGTTTTGTGTTTGAAATAATTGGCTCCCAAAAGGAATCAAACAGGAAAACAAACTGTGCAGCAGAGTTGGTGGGTATATGGACTGTATTGTATATTTATATATGCATGTGTCAGTATGTGTAAATATGTTCATGTTTAATTATCTCAAAAAGAGGGAGGGGTGCCAGTGTTCTGGTTGTTGGCATTTAAATTTCTGTGTAAAATATGTTTGTGTGAGAGTGTGTTCCGTGTATGTGTGCATGCTTAGTATTTCAGATAGTAGTCCAGTAAACTCCCCTATATGTGAGGGGATTAAAATGTCTGTATTAAATCTAATCCTTTCAACCTGTCATCTGATTCTGAGTTTGGGTTTAAATTTAGAAATGTCTCTTAAAAAGGAATATTGCCACAGGAGGAATGATCGACAGCAGGAGCTTTAATGAGCAGCTTTGTCAGAAGACAGAAGCTATATTTACTTTCACTAACATGATCCTCCACATCTGTTTAAAAACAAATCTAAAACCTTTTTTTGCCAGAAGTGCAGACAGTTTGATGTATATATGTTTACTATGTAGTCTTATTTCAGCCTCAATTTCAAAAATTGACTTAAGGCAGAGATACTTTCCTTTATAAGACAAGTATGATTCCAGGCTTGAAGAAAAGCAAATATTTTATTTTCTTGCATAGCCTTTATGAAGTAAAAGTGAATCCAATGTGGAAAAGCCTCAAACTTGCATTCTGAAACTGTTAAGTCTAATTGTATGGAGAAAAAAAACGTTCCTACATTTCATTTGATTTATTCCCTCAGTGACAGTCTGTCTGACTGACTGACAGTCGGTCATGTTTCTGTTTTTTCCATTTTATTTAGTTTTTTTGTAATTTCTTGTTTTATTCTTGTACTTGCCCTTAAAAGGTACAATTCTGCTCTGCTTGCTTTCTCATCTTGTGGTCCTCTTTGCCCAGATCTTACTCACCTGAGTCTTGTTATTCCCTGATTCTCTGTATTTAATCTGTTTGTCTTCTCTTATGTTGCCGGTTTGTTGTCTCCTATCGTTCCAGTAATTCTTTCTTGTGAGTTTTCGAGTGGTCTGACATTAGCTGGAATCAATCTCTAGATTTACGTCTTCTTCAAACAACACAGTGTTCATTTTGTAAAATATAGTCCCATTTAGAGTCAAAGAGACCAGAAAGAGCTTGGGAGGGGTTCGGGTGGCAGTACAGTAGCTACCAACAGAAACAAAAATACAGTCTGGTTAGTTCCCTTTTGTTTTCCACCAACTATGTTACCGGAGAACAAACTACAAATATGATTAGTAGGATTTTATAACTACTTTAGAATGGTTATACATGAGCCGGGTCAAATTGACCCGAAGAGCCTGGGTATGACTGAAAAACAGAGACCCTGCAAGGGTTAGACAGCTTGGATTGAGACAGAGATCACATTGCACCCCAACTCTAGAAAGACTCTTGTGATTTTATTCTGACCATGGAAATTTGTCCCTGACTTTTGCTATAGCTTGAAAGGTTTTTAGGAGTAAGGCCAACATAAGGCCGGTGGTGATCTAGATATAATACATACAGGGATGTTGGTGTGAGCTGTTGTGTGAACACACCAGGACATATTCAAAAAAATTCACTGTAAGTATGTAGGCGGGGGTGATGATGGTATCCCGTGATCCGTATGATCTCCTTGCATCTAATGAAACAGCTTCATGACATTTTTCAAACTACATGTTTAGCATTTATATAATGCTTAAACTGTAATACAATACATTTTTATTGTCCCCTTGGAAAAAGTTGTCATGGATTCAAAGTACTGCCAAACATTCAGCTGCTTCCACATGAATCAATGAATAAAAACAATAGAAAAAACACATTCACACACATACAAAAAGGCACATACCAAAACAGAACAAAACAACATACTGTATATAGTATTGCACAAGATTATCATTATCATACTGTTCATAGTGTCCCTTCCCCTGTCACTTCTTGACATAGTCTCCTGCTGTGAAGTGCATACATCAACAAGCAACCCATAAAGATTTCAATGGCAGTCTGCTGAAAATTTGATCGAAATTTTCAAGAGTGCATGTGTGAAAACTGCTTTAGTCTGGTCTTGACTTTGCATGAAAAATGTAATGGGGCGGGAATGTTCCTTTGTGTGTGCGGTGATGGGCGACCGTCTGTCCTTCAGCCGTCTGCTCTGTTTGTTCCTATAGAGTCCATTAGACCTCAGCTCATGAAATTACAACTAAGTGAGAGGGAGACTCTGGATGCCTAGCAACAACCATCACTATGTTCAACCCATGAATCACGCAAACACACACATTCCACTGAGACAGGAAATGGAACACCATCCCAGACCTTGGCCTTTAGAGTCCAGTGCTAATTTGGTCAATTAGGACACTGTAAATATCATCAATTAAACCCTGTGTTCATTTGTCCAATTAAGCCCATTGCTAATTAATCATAGGGGGCAGGGTGGGGGGAGGTGGGCGACAATTAGATGGATGTCATCTGCCAAACACACATAAAGACAAACACACCCTAATTGAAAAGCTCATTAAGGAATTATGTGATGAACCCAAAGACAAGGTGAGTAAGACTGACAACTGGACAGCACCAACATGTTGGTTACCACCCAGGAAGCACAGCTGCCTAAGATGATGTTATCTTATACCTCGACCTCAGGACTGTATGAGTCTGTGTGTGCATGTGTCTTTACTAAAAGATTTAGAGCTCCTCAGTCTATCCTGATTTCCATTCGTCCCAGCTCGCGGCTCAAAGACGCAGGAAAGGCACATTGAGGAGCTGCAGATAATTATGCCTGGACGGCCATGAGTGTGTTTGTGTGTCGCAGAGACATTAAATCATTTCTGTGGTTTTTAAAGAGTGTCTTTCTGTAATGCTGGGGGGGTGGGGGGGGGGGTGTTATTGGTCCTGATGGATTGATAACTCTGACCTGCTCTTCACCTTCTCCGTTCGTTCTGAAGGGGAAACAAACCGTTCAGTCCGTCTGCGTCCTTGCATTGCAAAGACAATCACATCACCAGCATAGAGGGTGATGAGGACATGCAGGTCATGTACTCTCAGTATCTCTCTTCAAATCTACTTTGAATGTATGAACAATATTGTAGACAATGGTTGTGTTTTATGCTTTAAGTTGTGCGTACCAACAAAAAGGACTGTTGAGACTGTGCAGCATGCTAGCTTGTAATGCTTTACGTTTATCAACCGAAATCTAACTGAAATTTTGTGAAAAATGACCATGCAAGAAACCTAGTTTTTATTCAACTTTTGGAGGCACACTTAACTGTCTTCAGGTGTTAAAGGGTTCACACTGTAGAGGTTTTTCAGATGTGTAGGGTTTCGCTTAAGAAAAAAGCTGTAAACAAGACAAACTGCTCAACAGATTGTTAGCTAATGAAATACATGTATAAATCTTTCTTCCCGTGTTTGTGCGGAGAAGAGGTTTGCACAGTTAATTAAAAACGTAGCTTTGTTAACATTTTATCTGTTTTTAATAGCAGTCAATCATTTAAGTGTGTTAGGAGTTAAGGGAGGGTTAGATGTTCGGCCTTAAGAGGCAGTAAAGAGAAACCTCTAAATTACAAATGTCAGCCAAGGTAAAGCTGGAATGGTTTGATTACGCACAACAACAATTAATTAATTAATTAATTAGTGATTTCAGTGATTTGTTTTGCAATAATATTGAATTCTCTTGATCCAACTTTTACATTATTGATGATGTAGTCTTTGTCACTAAGAACTGTACATGAAGAGTCTGCAGGGTTTGAAATGGTTCAAAGAGATTTGAAGACGCCATGTTGGGCTCTGAGAAACTGTGCTAAAGGTTTTCTAATTTCTTTGACGTATAATATTTGATTACACTGAAAAAATGTCATTTAAACAAAACCCAAGTTAGGACTTAAAATGTTTTGAATGTTTTGCTCCAGTCTGGGTTTATATTATATGTATAATATAATAAAATATATATTGATTTATAACTCAGATATTGAAATAAATTGTTGAGAGCTCCTTGCTCCAAAACACACGACTCTTAACCTAGTTAAGAGTAATTTATGCTCCTTTAATTTTTGTACAGATGTTCAGACTTTCTTAAGAATTTTGGTTCTGAGGCAAAGCTTCAATCCAAGTCCTGAAAACAAGTCCTTCACAAACCTTCACTCTGAACTTTACCTGCTCCTCCTCCTGTGGTGAGTTCAGTGTTCAAGAAGATGGAAACAATAGGCACCGGGCCTGTTAGAGTAATTGAGGTTTCATTGAAATGTCAGCACAGTGCTGCTGTGTGGGTCTCTCTGCAGACTGCCTGGCTGCATACATGTTTTGGTTCATCCTTATAAAAGTCATTATTTCAGGAAAAACGTGCAAAGATTCAATCCATCGCCCTTTATCTGTTTATCATGCTGCCCTCTACTCTGTCACTCATTTACACACACACACACACACACTGAGACACACAGATACAAAAACACACCTCCCTGCAGATGCTGTGAGTGTCCTCGCTGTTCTGCTACGACTTCCTGGAACATCAATTACACCGTCACTTGTGCTTCGTATCACTGAATTAGCAAGTCACTATGAGGACAACGCACGCACACGCACACACACACTCACTCAAGCGTATACATACACATAAACAGATTTATGCACACACGTATACACACACTGCTGCAGGAGCGGTGACAGCTCTGCAACACAATAAATCTTTGTCACACAGTGTGCTGACACCGCACACAACAAACTGTTTTACACAAACGAACACACACATTTACATGTTAGCACTGGAACACTGAATACACAAGAACACACACAAACACACACACACAAACACACACACACTGTACAGAACCTAAACAGTATCTCTTAAAGCAACACTGCATTGTTTTGTGTCTGTAAAATGTCGTGCGAGTGTTTGTGCCTGTGTGTGTGCGCGTCGATGCGTGTATGTGCGTCACGTATGGATCAGATTGACTGCTCTTTTGATAAGGCTTCCTTATGCAGCAGTCTTTGACGGGAAGTCTTTTCATGGCAATGACAAACATGATGTGTCTGTCATGGTGGCCGCCACGACAAGCCCCACCTCATTACCACTATAAAAAGAAGGATTTCTCTGGTTGTAATGACTATTGCCAATATTTTACACATAAAGTCCGTCCATCCATAATAGGACATTATCATATCAGGACATGTCAGGTTTGTTTTATAGAAGAGGTGCTGGAGGCAGAGATATTCAGTGTGAGCACTTATCTCAAAAACCTGATGAGCAAGTCCCAGAATGAGTGAAGAGGTCAGCAGGTCTGAGCCCAACCTAACAGGAGGGTCTGTGTTTGCGTCCAGCACTCTGCCTGTGCTGTTTTTATCAGCAGCAACACATCAGGACCCTACGCTGGGAGGTAACAGGTCGACGAGTGTGTTGAACTTATCTGAAAATCCTCCTCTTCATGTAAATGCATGAGAGCACGGCTGACTGGGTGTTTTAAGCGATAGCTTAAGGAAATCAGTTGCTGTGAAAAGACTCTCAGACTGAACAGTGTGAATGATTTTGCTGTCATCCCTGTGTTTAGTAGTTGTTGTTTTCCTGTTGTAAGGGCCAGAGCATCAACCTTAGACCAAGGTTGAATGTATCTTGAATGTTTTGTATTTATTTTTTAAATCTTTATACTGCTAGTTTTTTTTCTTCTCAATTTTTCTGTATGTCAAGAAAATGTTGGAAAATTGACAATAAAGATGACCTTGACCTTGACTTTGAGGACCCTATTCAGACTGAAGGAGTTATTTTCTCATGCCACAATGAACTGCTTACTTTGGGACTTTAACAGGCATGAAAACTCAGCAACTTCACCCAAAATTCAGCCTCCTGTGAAATGTATGTATGAAAGGGGCCACTCATGTGCCGCGGCATATGCCACATATGATTGACACACAGGTTGTACACTTTCTCAATGTGTGTGAAGACCAGTGTGTTGATGCATTTAATTGAACTTTTTTTAATATAATGAATTATAATGTATTGGTGCAATGAAATACTTTGCATCAATCAGTGGTGTAGTAAGTATTGCTCCAGGGTGATATGTCAGTACTGTTGAGTTTTTTTTTTTTTTAAAGTATTTCCAAATGAATCTCTAAAAGTTCTCGCACTTGAAGTTGCTCTCTTTCTCGAGGCCTCCACAGTAAAACAGTTATGAAGTGATTTTGGTGAAAGTTTAGAGGAATCAAAGTGAACACATCATCTGACATTGTTCTGAATTCCGTGCTTTTCTGTAAACGTTAGGTTTTGACTCATTTACATATCAACATCAGTCGTCACTAAAACAAACCGATGTATTATAATGCAATCAACCGGAGTCACAAGTTGTTTCTGTGTTCCTGTCATCAGTATGTAGATTAATGCTTCTACTTTATTACATGAAGACCGAACACGAATCCAGCTCACCCTGACAGTGACGCACAAACACGCACACAAGGACCAAAACACACACAAACACACGCACACACATTTAACTGTGAGAGCTCAGAGGAACACACAGGCAAAGCTTTAATCTTTAGAAATGAATGACTCAAAGCCGAGTTTTAACTGTTTTACTCTATTTCAGAATTGTGGTGAAACAGGCTGGAATGGCTGCAACAAAAATCTTTAGAAGCTAATACACCTTTTATTGGACGGTTGAAGGTTCAGGTTCCTTTTTTTTGCACACAGGGACAGTAACAACGTAAACTCCAAAACAGATGGAACAAGAAACAACAAATCAGAGAGAGAGAGAAAACTATGTGAAATCTGGTTGATGACTGACCTCCTGTTGCAGACATTGCAGCCTGTTTCACTGCTGCAGGCTAAACACATCTATTGCATATTGTTGAAATTAAAGCACATCAGTGAACTGTTTACTGACAACATATTATGATATAGTAATAAATAATTATCACATCTTGTACTCTCCTCTTTGCCTCCCCTCCTGATTCTCTTCTTCCTGTTTCCCCCCTCCCTTCTCACCTCAGTTACCTCCTCACTCACCTCATCCATCTGGGATCGATGAGGCTGAACTTGCCTGTTCTTTTTCTCCCTCTGATCCGAACTGTTCAATAACGGCAGATGTGTTGTCACATTGATCGACATGTCCAGCGCTCAGACGTGTCAGACTGTAAAACAGGAACAAAATTAAAAATCAAATATTTTCTTCTTCTCTGCGGACAGAGCCATAAAAAGACTGATGCTCCTTTTCCCTGACTGAACAGAAGCTGTGTAATAAATACAAAAAAGATTCTCTTCTGTTTGGAGCTGAATGTCTCTCGGAACACTCAGATATTTGGAGCTCTTGAATTTGTGTTTTAGTTGAACTTCTCCTCTTCTGCAGTGAAGATTCATCAGGCTTTAACGAGGTGATTAGGCAATTCTCTCCTGAGCCTCTCCTGCTTGCTTTACTGACTGTTTTTCAGCCAACTAATGATTCTATTTAGAGATTAATGCACCCGTTATTTGAGTGAATCATCAGTGAAAAATATAAATGTGGTGTATTGTTCACCTTAAATTAGTTCAAAGCTGCATGAATTGAATTTGAAGCCACTTGAGCACACTCCAGAAACAATACATCTGATCCTTGTGGTCACTAATAGCTCCAGCCATCACTCCTCATTTTCTCAATCAGCTCTGTCTCAAGGTTTAATCCACAATACATGTAGCTCTGTTAAAGTCCTATTAATAGACTTTATTTACACATATTTTATTTTGAAGGTTATAGGGCCAGCGCCACCTGTGTTATTACTCCAATTTTCATGAAAAATGTTGACCCACGTGCTGACCACCATTTTGTGCCAAAAAAACGTTGACCCGCGTTTGACTCAAATTTTGCTGAAAAATGTTGATCCACAACCTGATTCAAATTTTAATGAGAAATGTTGAACCACAAACACATCTGGATGAAAAACTGTTGACCTGCATCGATCACTGTATGTATACAATGTATACTTATTGGAGCAGGGGGTTAACCCTTTTGTGTGATTTTGACACCTGGCTCTTTATTTGCTAACTACTCGTCCGTATGTTCTCCAGCTGGTTTCCAACTAACCAAAACCAGCTGCACATTTTTTTTTAAATTTTGAAGTGTATTTAGATTTTTAATGTTGCAACATGTTCTCCAGAAATGAATGTAAGTCGATGCAGTGTTTCCTGAGGGACGAGAATAAGTCTCTCTGTGTGTTTAATATTGTATAAGTATAAGTATGGCTCAATCGCTGCTGCTTCATTCGGCTCTTTAATATTGCAGCTGTGTGTTAGCGTTCGCAGCGGGAGATCAGCCATCTCTCTCTGCATGC
>NC_136704.1:17283550-17375734 GCF_947650265.1 Symphodus melops
GTGTGTGTGTGTGTGTATGGTTTACACGTTTATTCAATGTGATTGATGCATGACCATAGACTGTCTGCAAGGGACCCATACAATCTCTGTGCACATAATTAAACTGCTGCATGATGTTGTTCTCCTCTCCTCAGTTGATATTGTGATTCTGTCAAACTACCCATAGCAGGGATATAAAGGCAAATATTCTCACTATAGAGTCGTATAGACTGTGTTGTGCTGCGAGGCGCGTGTGTGAACAAAAAAAAAACATCACAAGGTTTTCAAGGGCAGTCTTCCTGAAATTCTCTTGACATTTTCAGGAGTGTAGATGTGAAAACTTCTATGTGCCATGATGGATCGCTGATGTCGCTGCAGAATCCACACACAAGTGGTGTTCAACCCGTCAAACACATGGTCCAAGTTTGTGTCTGTGTGTGTGTGTGCTTCCCACTCCTATCTGTGTTGCTGGATGTGTATGTTTGATACAGAGCCAAGAATAACACAGCTGTCTGCTTTATGTCTGTATTTTGTAGGAACTTATGTAACATGAGCTGACACATCCACACAGAGCACAGATCATTCCACCCATTGATTGCTTGACTGTGTGTCTGAAGCCTTGAGTTTGTCTAACGCCATGTTGGTTTTCTTTGAGCAAGAAGTAATCATATTTGAGCAGGCAAGGAGGAGGAGGCCATGGCTAATTCATGAGATGCTGGTGAGTTAGTTAATCATCATATTTTCTACAGAATAAGACATTACCTTAAAGGTATCAGTAGAAATGTTAATTGCAGTTTGTAAACACTACATTTAAAGAAGGCACCTCCTCCTGGGCTCATCATCACCAAAAGGGCACGCCCACTGTAGGGTTAGCATGTACGTTTACTGCTTGTGCCAACACTGCAAGCTAGAATATTACATTTGTTGTAATAGGAAAGCTGGTAATTTAACAAGCTAGCATAAGTTAACCACTAGTGTTTGGCACCTGCCTGTCAAACAGAGAGCAGACAAACTCTGCAATCGTGGGTGAGACCGACCCAAGGTTCAAAATACAGCATCAGGGCCAGACCTGAGAAGTAAATAATGAGAGGAGATTTTTTTATGGGGGCATCAAAACTTCTCCCTTAGAACAGCTTTCCAGATAATACATGAGGATAACATTTGCATATTCTCAGCTCTCTCGCTCTTTATTATGCACTTCCAGAAAAAAAGTCTAAATGCCATTTCGGGTTTTGAATTTTGACTTTTTCAGAGTGCATGAGGACAGTCTTCTTCCTATCATCATTTATTTCTAATATCTGGCCCTAATCCTTTTCCTTATTGGTTCAAACAATCTCTCACAATGTCTTATTTTGTTTTAAAGGTTTGTTTAAAAATCATCCTAAACGCAACAAATACAAGAACAACATTTGTTGGTGCATTCAAGGTGGTTTTGATTATTTGCTTTCACAAAGAGTGTAATGCCATAATATCACATTATCCAATTTACACAGTCAAAATGATCTCTCTCTCTCTCTCTCTCTCTCTCTCTCTCTCTCTCTCTCTCTCTCTCTCTCTCTCTCTCTCTTCTTTAGGAGCCATCTTGGGCTCGGTTCAGCTCGGTTCAGCTCGGGTGCACCAAACATTGTCAAGTATATTAAAACAAGAGTCAGCACTTCCGGACAAGATTATCAAAATAAAAGCAGTCTGTGTTGCATTTCTTTGTTTTGTATCAAACTGGAGGCTAAAGGTTTGTTTGTGTACGTACTAAAAAATAATTGTGTTACAAAATAACTATGCAACTGTCAACACACTGTCAAATGATTCCCATGTGCAATTAATCACTTCATTTTCATAGCCCATCGTGAATTTCAAACAAGCATTTGAAATTCCAATTATAATGAAAAATATATGGTAAGGCTTTTGTTTTTAATTTAACAGTGCTTTTATTTTGAAAATTCACAAAGAAAATAGGACTGTATAGCTCATTTCTCTCTTCATGACAACTGTAGGAGCTGCGTGGCTTCTTTGGGTGACAGGTGGAAGCTAACAGCAATCACTGTTTGTCAGAAATGATGTATTTGTAGGAGTTGGGACAGTCGCAGTGCAGAGAACATGTTGGTCGACCACAAACAGATTGTCTTGTGTTTTTCCAAAGTTTAGCACCAGCTTCAACAACTGGTGTCTCAAAGATGAATGACAGCTTTAACAAATCATTTTCAAATCAGCCCTGGGGATAAGAATAAGGATAAACTTTATTGATTCCCCAATGGTGGAACATTGGTTGTTACAGCAGCTCCAAAAAACAGGAGAACAGGAAATATAAACAGCATCAATAGCAAAAAAAAGGGTCTAAAACCCAGCTATGAGAAAGAGATAGAAAGGACCTCTCTCTGTAGATTTTTGAAGATTCAGTTTCTAATCAAGTACGACATTGCAAATCAATGTCCCTGTTTTGTGTTTTATTCTGAAATGGGAAGCTGGTGACTTTGGGCCTGTTGGTGTAACTTGACATTTCCTCCCGCCTGCATGTCCCCATCAGCCCCGACCAGAGTGAGAGAGAGGGAGAGGGAGAGAGAGAGAGAGAGAGGGAACTGCACTGAGACAGGGGGGATTTTTAGACAGAGAAAGGGGGAGACGGGCGGAGGAGAGCTGCTCTGCGGGTTGTTTTCACGCCTCCTGCTAACCTTCCTGTGAGTTTTGCGGGTTGTTTCGGAGTCTGCAGCCATCCGAGAGTGTGATTGACCCCGGACTGAGCCGCTGCTGCTGTCCGCCACGCATGGCTCCGGATCGGCTGGGACCTTCTCCGTAGAGCCGTGCGGGTCTGGTGCGTTTTTGGAAGAGCAGGAGGACGAGGGGGAGAGGAGGGGGCTGCTTGCTGGATTATTACACACGCACACACACACACACACACACACACACACACACTGCCCACACACAAAGCCCAGAGGACTAACCCCCGGGCCTGGCTGCGGGTCGCACTTTTACGCAGCGTCTTTTTCTACTCTTCTTGAACTCGTCTTTTAAATGCTGGAGAAGGACCCGGGGGACGACAGGAGGACACCCGGCGGCGCTGCAGCGACCGCCTTCGACTGAAAGGGAATATGTGGCTCTCCTGGCTGACTTGTGCACTTGTGCTGGGAACTTTATGTGCAGGTAAGGAGAGAGAGGGAGCGAGAGAGGGGGAGAAAGGAGATGGCCTGGCGGGTTGTGTTGTTTGTTTTGTGGGTGAAAGGGCTGCAGGTTGCAACACTGCAGCCTGCAAACATCACACACAGCACACGGGCTTCTTGCACAGTACGCTACAAACATTTGTACTGTTTTTTTTTTCTTTGCATTAAATGAGCGTTTATTGTGGCGTTTTCTCGGCAGATTTACAAGCGTGAAAACAGAGTAGACAGTTGATAAATGCACCAATTGTTTTCCACTGTCGAATCTCGTAGACTGATTTTAGAAAGGTTCCTTCATGCTTGTGGCTGGGTAGTACTAGTGTTTCTCCTGCAGCAGCACATGGCGATAAAAAGAGAGCAGGGCTCATGCAGGTTTGGGATGGAATATGATGCAGGGGTTTTTTTTTTTTTAAAAAGGAGTTCCAGTGTGATTGATCTTCTTTTAATCTCCTCCCTGGATTCAGTGTGAGGAGACGAGCCGTGCATGTTGTGTCTGTGCTCACCGAGCTGCTGTGGCTGCGGATTAAAGGTGGACTGAGGATAGTGAACGTGTCAGTGTCCTCATTTTGCACCGAATGGAGGGGAAGCAGTGTGCGCGGGTCCACATCGTGAGTGTTGACCGAGGATGTGAGGTGGATCGTGCACGTGAAGGACGGATGTCTCATCCGGTGTTTTGATCCGTGCAGCCTGCATTTGCATTCACTGTCACTTGTGTTTGGCTGCATGTCAGGGGGGCTTGGCTGCAGCCTGTGAGTGTGTGTGTGTGTGTGTGTGTGCGCGCGCGCGTGTGTATCTTTGTGTGTGTAGATGCACACCGCTGCTCCATTGTCTGCTCAGGCATGCAGGCGGATCGATATTCGATCAGCAGAGCGCTGGCGGTGAGCTAGAGCCTCAGCTACCACCAACAACCAGACACATTTAATATTGTTTTGGATCATTTCCTCCAGTCTTTTTACTCCAACCACACGGCGGTTGGATGAATGAAGCGTCTGGCGCTGCGCGGTCATGTGGCCTCGTAGTAGAAGAGAGGAGGCGCGTGCGCATCCGTGATGAGAAATACTACACAGACAGACACATGTGACACCGGAGAACACCCCATAATACTCAGCTAGATCACGGTGGGTTCACCAGGCGATGCAGGTGTCTACCTCTCCGCCATATTTAAATATTTGACTAGGCCTACAAACATGGAGGTCATCACCCTCTTGTCTGGCTGGGATTTTGGTGTTGACATTATATGTTGAGGTCCACGTTTTTATGGAACCCTCAGCATTTTGTTTTATTGATAAGTCAGAGGTTTACTTTCTTTTTAACCATGAACAAAAATAGCTGCATCATAAACATAATACAAGTAGGCCTTACACTACTGACTTAAAGCTACAGCTGTTGCTGAAGATTTCCTCTAGAGGGCGCACCAGATATCTCAGTTCATAAACAACCACCTGACGTGTGAGATGTAAACTAGCCTACAGACATATAGTGTGTTTACATAGACAAGATATGTGGTTTTGATCTGTTTTCTAAGGATTCTGTTTTTGTGTTTGTGCACATCATGGTTTTATAAACCGGGGGGATCACTTGTGTATGTGGAACTGTAACCCTCTTAACAATCAACATCGCAACTGAATTTAAGGGAATCACCTGTTGGCTTGTAAGCAGACAACAGACTAAAAAGTAACTTTGCCTCGTACTGAAGGGGAGGCTTTTTGCAGACACATTTGATATAAGGGAGATTCCCATAGCAATAAATAGACCTCAGGTTAACCTGCCTAGCTACGTATACATAGAAACATGTCCTGTGTCCTTATCCTTTTTGTTTTAGAAACCATTTATGTTACCTGGAGAACTCTGAAAGAAATCAGGATACTGTAGCATGTCTCCGCCTCACCCTGGTTTCTGTCAGCTGCTTGCTTGGTGTGGCCTCAGCCAAGTTAACGCATCAGTAAAACAAACATGGTGGTGCTAACTAAAAGGTCTTACTTACGGTGTGAAGTTTTGTCTTCAGGTATAATAAAATATATAATTGGACCTTTAGGTGGTAGAAAGCACATACTGAGCAGTGAGCACGAAGACTGAAGTTCACGACCATCCATGTGGTGAGCAGCTGAACAATGTATTATGCTATATGTGCCTCTGCATCATCAGTCCCTTCTACAATGGGAGATTTTAAAGTGGTGGCCGCTGTTTTCACTTTCTATCTAGTCACGAGCAGTTAGGACTGTATAAATGTTCTGACTGAACAGGATCACAAATCATCTGGTTTGCCTTTGTCAGTCATGCAGAAGCATCAATATTGATTTCATTCAATTTCAATTCAGGAGCTTTAACTGAGACCAGATTCTTTGGTCACAGAATTACATCTTACATTTCCATATTGCTCACTTAAGTTTATTATTATAGTTTCAAAGACTTGTAAAGAAAAGGTTTGGTGTTTTTATCCAAATAATTGGATATCTAGTTCGGGTATTTAGATGTTTGTGTACGTTCCTGCACCAACATATTTTTGCATTTTAAAGATTCACATTTTGTTTGTGGTGGCTACTGTAGAGAATACACACAGACACGCACAGTGTGTGTGTGTGTGTGTGTGTGTGTGTGTGTGTGTGTGTGTGTGTGTGTGTGTGTGTGTGTGTGTGTGTGTGTGTGTGTGTGTGTGTGTGTGTGTGTGTGTGTGTGTGTGTGTGTTACAGTATGAGCCCTGAAGAGCTGCTGCAGCAGGTTTCTGAACACAAGGGAATGTTTATCGGCTGTGGTTCTTCTCTTGCTCAAGGCTCTAGGTCTTGATCAATACAACACACACAACAGCAGCCTGATGATAAATTGAACATGGATACTGAACTGATCTGGGATTTCTAATCAATACAAACATTTCAGATTTTACCATTTCTGATCATCCACCATGCTTCAGCATCTCTGACAGCATCAGTAGGGGGCGCTCTCACTTGATTTCTCCCCATAATTTTTATTTCACACATAAACTGATCAGCTTTGGATTGAGAGTTTTTCAGTTAAAATGCATCCTGGGAGTTGTAGTGTATTTCATTGTCTATTAATGTGCAACTTTAACTTTTAGTTTTTTGAGTGTGTCGTCACTTACAAGATCATTAAACTTTGATCGGATTCTTGTAAAAATTAAAATATACTGAAACCTGTCGGATAGCAATGGCAAAAAAAATTAAATATATATATATATATATATATATATATATATATATATATATATATATATATATATATATATTGAGTAGTTTTTTGTTTAAAAAATGCAAGCAAACATCTGGACACTGTCTAAATTGTATAAAAACACTGGCAACATTTCAGAATTTATCTCCTGTGTGAGTTTTCTGTGTTCGTGACTTTGCATCATTCATGTCTGAAGCTCTTTTCCTGTTATTGCAGTCCTATCAGCTTTTTGCAGCTTCTTTCTATCATTGGATTTGTGTTAGGCTTCTGCATGTGTTTTAATGCCTGGATCTGATTCTTTTCTAAATCTGCAGCCTGTTTATTCTAACAGAAATGTTTCACTCGGTGGAGCATGGTTACAGTTGTTAGCCACCAATGTTCGTTGCACAAAAACATTGGCAATGCTTCCTTACGCTAAAACTTTGGCAATGTTTTTGTGCAATGTAGACAGTGTTCAGGGGTTTGGCTGCACTTGTTTATGGATTCATTCCTGTCCTTGTTAACACCTGTCTGATGTAATAGATGCAGCTATTTAAAGCTGGGGTACTTTTTGATACAATTTATTGTAAAAGTAACGGGGAGCTTGTTATTTTATTACTCGAGGTAACAAAATGAATCAAAGTGAAGAAAAAAACAACTTTTTTTTCAGCTCTCTCTGGCCACTGAAGCCTTTTTTTGAAGAGCTTTTGAAGCTACCACCACTACTGTGTCGTTAACCATTGATTTTGACGAGGAGGCGGGGCCTGATTGAGGAAACGCTCAGTTGTCAGAGCTAAACAGTTAGCCCCGTGGCTCTTTTGTAAGCTGGCCTCCTGTCTCAGTTTGTCGAATAAGGTCATCATATTAGCACGTCGTACTCAATCTCAGTTTGTTCGTAGCTGTTTGATCGCATGAGATTTAAATGAAATCACGTGAGATTTTAGTAGTAAGAAAGAAATTTAAAAAGGTGTTGGTTTGCTCACTCTGGCACGTGCGAAACTTCACATCCTGCATGAGTGATGAGCTGTTTGGAGATGTTGGTGCTGTTTGTGTGCGTGTTCGAGATAATAGAGGAAAAAATGAGAGACGGTGCAGGTTTCTCTTTTTGAATATCTCATCACATCAGAACATCGTGTGTGTGTGTGTGTGTGTGTGTGTGTGCGTGTGTGTGTGTGTGCGTGTGCGTGTGTCACTGTATTGACCACAAAGCACAAAGTGGAGTCATTGGTCCTGGTGTCTCCTGTGACCGCACAATGTCAGCTCAGAGCAGCGCTGCGTTTGCTGAAACTAAACCAGCTGTATGTGTGTGCGTTTCTTTGTATGTGTATGTTCACCCTTTAAAGTTGTGCGCTTATTCAAAAACACGTCAGGTCGTCATTTTAATAGTTGTTTTTGTTTTGTGTCTGCAGTGACGCACGGTTGTCTGCAATATTTGGTATTTAAAAACAATAAGTTACCCAAAATTGGGTGCCTATGACTTCTATTAACTAGTCATTGACATTATTTGATTTTATTTGAATCATATCGAATGTAGCGTATTCTGGTAGATGTTAAAGAAGTTCAGTTTTTAAATCTGAGTTTTGCGATTTTCTGGAAGCTGCAGCAAATCAAATCTGATTGTGATTTATGCGGCACTTGGAACATGAAGCCTTGCTGAGCTGCAGCATCCTGACACAGAGAGGGTTTGATGATTACATCTGCTGCAGGACAAACAGGAGCTTGTCTCTGTCTAAACTCTTAAAGATATATCAGAGACCAATCAGAGATCTCTTGAACACTAATCAGTTATTTATGAAGGATTTTGTCAAAGCTCTATTACAGAGCCATCAGATCTATGTGAGATCTATCGGGGATCTTTTAGAAATCTGTCAGAGATTGAATAAATCTGTATAGAGATCTATAGCTCTATCAGTGTCCTGTATCTGGAATCCTCAGTGCTTATGGAGTCTGAGGCCTCGTTTACACAGAGACGCTGTGACAGAAACGCATCGAAACGACCGGATTCGAAGTACAGACCGTCTACACGGCAGGTCTTGCCTGAGTGAAAACGACGTAGTTCTCCCGCCCGGCCAGTAGTGATTGGGCAGTGGAACTTTACAACGCGACACTCACCAGTACAACCACTTCCTCCACAACATCCTCTTTAGCGGCTAGTTCTCCCAAGTCTTACCTAAATGCTACGTATGGTCGCCCTGCGCGTGAGTAAAGGTTGAACAATTTGCCGCAAGTGTTCGATGCTCTTTCAGTGGCGACACACACGATGTATCATATCAAGGTTCTGTTTTAAGAGATTATACAACACGAATAGCTGCTGAAGCACATAGCACAAGTGAATCCGCCGCCATTGTTGTTTATGTTTGTTCTCGACTACTGCGCATGTCCAAATGTATGGTGGGAGGTGTGGTGAGGTCATCGCAGCCAGAGAGTTCACATGGCTGCGATACGCCCCCCCTGTTTCGTTTTACTGTCACAGCGTCTCCGTGTAAACGGGGCCTGAGTGCAGACCTCTCACTACCACGGCTCCCTGCAGGGCCTGAACACCAGCGGGAGAGGGGGGCGGGGGGCAATGGGGGAGGGGTCGCCCATGGCTGCAGGCAAGATTTAAAGGGGCAGTGTCTGTTTTTTGTTCTCCCCCATGGCTCCCCTAAGATTGATGACAAGGAGGTCAAGAGGGGGAGGGGGAGGTGTCGGGTCAAGAGCAGACCTAGAGGAAGAAACTGAATCCAGGTTCCTTCGAGGAGAGCTGCAGGAGTGTCACATTTCTCATCCTGAATCAACAGCTTTTCCAAAAAAACAGACCGGAAAGTGCGAGAGGAGACAAGAACAGTCACAGCATAAAAAAAAACAACAGCTACAAAGTTGAAAAAACAGAGGCTTAGAGTAGACGGCAGGATTAAGGTTACTTCGCTAAATTCTGAGTTTCACGATCACTTCTACAGCTCAGAGATCAACTTTTATATTATCGCCACTTACCGACCAATCAGGTTGCAGTTCTACAAAAACTGCTCAACAAACCCAGTTTAGTTATCTGACTTCACTAACTCTGACAGAGGAGGCCTGCTTTTCCATGGTGGTATACGCTGGTGAGAACTGCACCACCTTCTCAGTACTGAACACTCATAGTTAACCATGAAGTTTCTAAAGATAGCCACACATCCTGCGCCAGAAAGGCGCCATGAATTACAGTTCACGAATGAATCTTCATGAAACCAGATAACTGCAAGATACTGAGTTTGTTGAACTGGCTTTGTAGAGCGACGGGCTCTCCTCTGATGGGTGTTCGTTAGCCGAGTTAGCACCCTCACATTGTCTTACTAGCCCTATTCAGACTGCCCGTTCAAAACAAGATATTTACGTACCTTTGATTCCTCTTCTTTACCGAGTGATCCTCCACCTGTGCCGCCTTCAGAGGTTCTAGCAGAGACGTTACAGGGCGAGATGGGATCACTATAAGAGGGCAGAACCAGTGGGGGGAAAAGCGGTACTCAAGTGGGTACGTACGCGGAGCTCACGCTGTTTCTCTACACGTTGTGCTTACGCAACTCTGTAACACAATCTGAAATCACTAGACTAGGACACCAATAATACGCCACTATTTAATCAATATGATTTTCTCAAGGTGTAATAATGTTGCTTTGTTACGGCCCCGTTTACTCTGAAATGTCTCCACAGCAGTTGGACTTCCAGGACACATTCAGACCTTTGCTTTCCATCAGGACAGGAACACTCTTGTTTTTTGTTTTTTTTTCTTCTGGAAAGAATAATAGTTAATAAATAAATGTAAGACACTGGTATGCTCTTAAACAGAAGTGAACTCTGTTTTCAGCTTTAACAAAGACGCAGTGTATTTTTGCCCCCGTGGATTCTCCTGGGACGTTTCTTCCTCCAGGATGTTGTCCCTGCATCATCACACTCTTTCAAGGCCTGACAGTCTCATGATCCTCCTCTGGGAGAAGAATGCTGCCCTGCAGTCTGTTTGTGTTGTGAACTTGATGCTTTCACCCTGAAGTCAGATCTCCTCCAATGACGGATGACTTCTTTTACAAGCTCCTGTCTGTGTTTATCAGTCACAAAAATAGTTTGATTCTGACACCTCACCTGCTCCCAAGCTGCTGATGGACATTTTTAGACACACGCGTACTGGTGGGACTTCTATTTTATGTCATCTTGCATGGTGCCAATGCTTTTACACAAAACTGAACGTTTCTGAAAGTATTCACCGTGAGCTGCGTGTGTACGCAAAAACAGCAACATTTTCCGTCCTGATTTTTTTTCTCTTGAAGCACCTTTTGAAAAACGTCCATGTGACTATCATTTGGTCTTTGTGCTCTTCCTGCTTTACTCTCTTTTCACCACTTTCATGGTCTTTATTACTTTTTTTTTTATCTATACCTTGATTATGTTCTACTGCAAAAGCTTTCATTTCAATGTCTGTTTCATCATCCCCAATCTTAGATTTCTGTGGTCTCTTGTTAACATCATGTTCTATGGATAACAGACTCACAGAGATTTCAGGGGCAACAACTCGTGAAATATCAGGAGAGTTCGTGTGAAAACAGTGTCCCTATCAGGCGAAAATACCAGAAATGTATACTTTGAGAGTATTTAGGAAACATCTTACTATATTGATAACTGTTATGATACCATGGCACCAAAAATAGAAGGCCCTGTTTTTATGATGATTTCAGCTGAAAGCAGTTTTGAAATCAGCACCGTCTCTGTGGTCGTGTAAACTGACGATATGCAGTTCCCCTGAAAAGAGACTTTTAATACATGCTAATTATGCCTGAGGTCAATAACCATGAGTGAGTAGGTGGACTACAACAACAGTGGCGGACTCAGATTCAAATTCAGATTCTTTATATTCCCACAAGGGGGAAATTGAATTGCAGCAGGAGCAAATGGAAGACAATAAACACAAGGACTACATAACTATAAAACTCCAGAGTGGTTTTCGTGCAAACATCGTCCAAGACACCTAAATTGGTTAAATGTTTTTTTTGATTTACCAAGTTTTCTGAAAACTCCTTCTCGGTCGGGATTAAACAATGTGCTAAAAGGATTTGTGTGAAGGAGCTTCTCTGCAATTTCAGATGGATTTCGTCCTCTTCTACAGACTAAAACGTAACAGATTTAATTTTTTCAGTCTTAGTTTTGGATACTTTGGATCATTAAAATAATGTAGATTGTATCTTTCTTAAACCCGTGGTATCAAAAGAGAACAAAGAGATTTGTTTGATGTTCTTTAAGATAAAAACTGTGATTTTTTTTTCTCTCTCACAGATTCAGTTCTTTATGTTTATTTCAGTCTTGTTGGTAAACCTCAAGACTTCATTTTAATGAAACAGACTCTGGTAATCATCCAGCTTATCTCTTTTATTATTACTTGTGTTTTGGATGTTTTTCTCATGTGCAGCTCAGACAGTGTGTTTACAGTAGCCAGGCTGCAGAGTCCACGTTTCATTACACTCATTGCTCTTCGTAATATGTGACCAAAGCTCTTCTGACCTGCTTCCTCAGCGATCAATACTGCTGGTGGAGGAGGAGGCCCTGTTTTTATTTCTCTCTCACACACACACACACACACACACACACACACACACACACACACACACACACACACACACACACACACACACACACACGGGTACATGCATCTTATCATTATCTCTAAGAGAGGTCTGCAGAGATTTTTATAGAAGCAATTTCAGCAAACACTTTCTCTAATGTACTCTTGAAAGCCACACATACTTCAAACAGAACTTGAACACACCACGGGTAACCGCTACGCCAGCTGATTGTTCACAGAGTTAACTCTTTAAAATTGTTGGTATAAATTTGAATTTATTAAAACCGCAATTAAAGAATTTGCAAGTAGAAATGGAGTTCTGTGCCTTATAATCTTGATACAACTCTCAATCTGACTCTTAGCATCTGAACATTTACAAGATTGAGCTGTGTTTTATCCCTCGACTGTTTTGATGACTCACTTTGACAAATATTAACACAGTCTTTTGAACAGAACCAAAAAAAACCCACACGAGTTATTCAATGTGTCACGTTCTGTAAACAAACCTAAATTATCTAAAACTGATGAAATGATGTTTTCAAAGGGAACGATTCTCATCAAATAACGAATCCAATTGCTCATAAAGATATTCAGACATTTGATGCACCAAAAGACTCAATCTAAACACAGTTTTCCTTCAAAAGTCAATCCGACTCTTCTGAAGGAGTTCCTCAGGGAACACTCTTCGGGCCTCTGTGGTGTCGATGAAATGTGGTTCCTGTTTAACAAATGTGACGATGAGCTTTGCCGCCATTCAAATTCTAATTAACAAACCTGCAGCTTCTCATATTTGCATATGCGAGACAGTATGATACTTGTCATGACTGAAGTGATAAAGTTCAAAGTTTGTGCTTTAGTTGAAACCTGAGAATGACATTGAGATTGTTTTTCTTATTGCAACTTTTTTCCTTTATTAATTAAAATGCGAACATTTCAAGGCGAGGATTTTTTCTTTTTCTTTTCGATTTTGATGCATCCTATGCACGTTACAGTATTTAAACGTTAAAATGCAAGCAGTTACTTCAGGATGTTACTGCATATTGTGTACATTTTTAATTTGCAGTCAAATATTGAACCATCTCTGAGCAGTTTGGATGTTCGGAGACACTTTTCATAAATTAGTCCTGCTGAGCTGTGAGCAGTCTGCCAATGAGTATAAACCTGATTTTATGGCCAGGGCTGTCATCATAACTCTCTGTAAGACACACAAACACACACACTTTGGCAAACATGCAAAGCACACACAGAAAAACACATAAAAGTGATTAGCAGAGAGCTGGTGAGGTTGGGTTTTTTTTCTGGCTGCAGTGTAGAGAAAGACGAGCAGCTCAAGGCTCTGAAACAGCCTCTCACTTCTTCAGCTATTTTATATTTTTATTATATGAGCACATAAACTCGACAGCATGATCATCGCAGTAAACAGGGGTTTCTAAGAGGCCAAACAGAGGGTTTTTAGGTTTATTTAACAACATTCAAGTCAGTCAGTCAGTCCAGAGAAAACTGGTTGACCAGCATTATGGAAAAACTGAGACTAGAAAGAAATATGAAAAATAAACCGGAGTCATAAGATGTTTCATGGTTAATATCCTGGGAAAGACAGTGATTCAATATTTTCTAAAAGAAAGTTGATAAGAAACTGACAAAAGGGTTGTTACGAGAATTTAAAACCTTTGATATTTTTCTTCACAAATCAAAATGTATCGATACCTGTTTGACACCATGGTCATACAAATAGAAGACATAGACACCCAATATTTGCTAATTTCTTGTTTTAATAATAATGCTCAGATGTTTACTTCTGAAACTACCAATCATTAAAATAGAGATTGTATTGATCTAAAACACCCGGATATCTTTTTTTTTATTATCTTATTTTTTAATGAAACATGCTGTCTTTTGGGCCTCACATGCTGCAGATGTTTTCACACACACAGTTACAGATGCTGCTCATTGAAACATGCTGAATGAGTCAGTTCACTCAGTCAGGTGTCCAGTCCTCTGTTGACTTTTAACTGACAAGCTATGAACCAATGTGTGTGTTGGTGTGGGCAAGCATGTGACAGAGAGGGTTAGCGTGTTGACGTTTGTTATAGTGCATGCTTATACGTGTGTGTAAGAGTTTGTTTTCATGTGTGTTAGTGTGTTGAGAGTGAGTTAGACTGTGTTAGCATGTTGGAGTGTGTGTACCTGCACAGATAGTGTTATCTTGCTGTTTGGACCCAAACACACAGATAACAATAGAACACAGGACACTTTATCCAAACACACAAACACACTCTGCAGGGATGTGTCCAGCTCTGTTCAAACCGTCCAATCAGAGGGCAGCTTTTCCTCTCATGGTTCAGACTGGGGGCAGTAAAAGGCAAAGTGTTGGTCTGCATTGTGTTTGCTGGGCTGTAAAGTTTGGAGCCTGGCGGTGACAGATGGGGGGGCTCTCTTTCATTGACAAACAGACGGCTCCCAGGGGCCCAGACTGCCCCGACTCCCCCTCCTGCTCCTGTCGTTTGTTCCTCTCTTCTCTCCCTCGAAGTCTACAGGAATGACTCTCCCTCTTTGCTGCCATTTGTGCAGGGACGGGGGCCCAATCTGGGGGAGTGTGGTCCTGTCTGGACTGCGGGGGGCAGATGTTGTCTGGACAACAAAAACAAAACACACACACACACACACACACACACACACGCACACACACTCTGACGCTGGTTCTCTTATCTGGTGGTTCCTCTCCTGCAGCTGTGATTTGTTTGGGTTGCGTCAGAGTGAAGAAATCCAGTTATCAGCTGTTATAACGGGAACAGTCACATGTGCGCTCTGCCTTCTGGACACTCACATGTGATTGCTGTAAATTGGGTCTGCTGTTGCAGAAGGAAGGTGGTCAAAACCACGTGATTTAAGCTGATTTATTGATTGATTTGGATAGAAACATAGCAAAGCTTTTAAAAATAACTACATCTATTTCACAAGACAGGTGTGCAGGAGAGGAAATAATCCACCACACACTGCTCGTAAACTCCTGCAGGCAGTCTGAATTGTTCAAGCACTTTGTCAATATTTGGGCAATTTAATCAGAGCTCTTACTCATATCAAAATTGTAAATTCTTGTATTAGCAAAACCTTATTCGGTTGCAGCAATTTCTCACATGTTTTAAAAACGATAGTCTTTGTTATATAAGGGTTGATACTCTTGGTACTTGGGCTACAGTACCAAAGCTTTATATTGAAGTACATCTGGTCCATAAGATGTAGAACGAATGTTTGAATTGCACCAGATAACACCAATACCTGAGCAATGTTTCATTCCCAAACATGATCAACATATTTGTGAAATATTGGTATCTAACTGGTATTAGTATTGTTTGACTTTTAGTAGAATATATATTCAAGTTTAAAATCCTGCTATCGTGACAACCCTAACTCGTTCTAGCATTCTCAGCCTGTGGAACAACGGGTGGCTCCCAGTGTGTTGTTAAATGGTTTTTGAGGTGTTGTCTTTGCCTCAGGGAGAAACCAGTGGTTTAATTGGTTGTTGATGTGCTTCTTTCTATTGCGAAGTTTTTCTCTCAATTCGATGCAGGATCCCACTCAGAGTTACAGGTGGTTACGTCTTCTGGGTGTTCTCACAGGGTGTGTTGTTGTTCTTTTTGGGTCTGCCACAGTTTTTTTTATTGGGCACCAAAATGTTAGTCTTTTTTTTTTTTTAAAGGATTATTTTTGGCCTTTTTTTGCCTTTATTGATAGGACAGATAGAGTCGGAAAGGGGGAGAGAGTGGGGAGAGACATGCGGGAAAGTGGCCACAGGCCGGACACGAACCCGGGCCGCCCGCGCGAGGAGCAAGGCCTCGCAACATGGTACGCGCGCAGTCGCTGCCGCTGAGCTATCGGCGCCCCGAAATGTTAGTCATTTTTATTGAGTTCTTTAACCCTTTAGGGCAAGTGACTATTTTTTGGTAATTTCCTCAAATATTACATACGGCCAGCCTTCTGCACCTCAGTAAGGTGGAGAAGCATGTCATCCTCACTCAGCCAATCAGAAGAGATCACCCTCCGTCACTGATCCTGCGATTGTGGCATTTGAACTAAATATGGTGACTTTGTCAGTGTTTATTACACTTACGATTTTTGAAAAATGTGATAACAGAAATAAAGTTCTGTTATGTCCCTGAATAACAGTATGAGGTTAAATGTGCCCTGTAAATGTCTGCATTATTTATCTCAGTAATTAGAGGGTGACTCCTTGATGGCTTTTTGAAAAGAGCTCACCGTCTAAAGTATTCTTGGATTTGTTTGTTGTTTCATGGCTCCCAAGATGATCCATCACAATATCTGAGGGGGTCCTCAAAAATCTTTGACATTTTTAGAATAGATATTCCAATGCCACGTGTATGATCATGGCTTGTGACATATTGTTAATCAGAAACCGATAAAAACCGAATTGTCTGTATGAAGTTATAAATCTTTTCTTCCCTCTGATTGGTCAGAGATTCTTGCTGTAACAGAATGTGATGCCCACTGACTCGCTCAAAGGCGCTGCAGCTGTTTGGAGCTCTCAGGTTTACAAATATGCAGATGTTGGCCATAATTCAGATTCTTTCACTATGAGCATATGTTCGGAGAGCGATCCCAGGAGAGCAGGCGAACAGATGGCTGCTGGTTTTCACGAAGAAACCTGAAAAAAGCGCTGAACAGAAGCATGCACGGGAAATCTGCGAGGACTTCAGATCATAAACAGAGCACATGAGTAAAGAGTTCAAAGACGACAAATAGTTTTCCTTTGCACACCCCCACAGAAATTATGATTTTAAAAAATAACTGCGATCGACTGACAACATTGTGTTACCACTGCAACGAAAATAGAAGTCTCAGGCACACACAATTGGGTCATTGCATGAATACAACCACCAGCATTTGCAGTCAAACTTCTGCATGCTGTCTGTGTTGCACAAATACTTGCCAGCGTATGTGTGCACTAGACTCTCGTGCTCATTCTCTCTTAAACTAGCCTTTGATAAAAAATGTGGATCATTAAAACACGTGGCATCAAAATGTCCTGGAGCATAGACAATTTTATAGATGATAGAAAGTATTAAACGTCATGACACGTCACAACATGTTTTTTAGATTTTTTTTATTTTAACACAATGACACAGCAAACAATTAAAAAAGTCAAAACAGAGGTAGACCGGCTACTCCTATTTTTTTTTTTTCAATGTAAAATGACCTTTTAAATATATGTTCCATGCAGAAAAGAAAAGGTGTGTAGAGTCGCTCTGTGTTGGTGGTTTGCTCTCTGCAGCGATGAGGCCGAGGTCTCCGAGGTCAGCTCTATTGTGTCCAGCCCTGTGTGGTGTCAGGGCCAACACACGGTGACTGATGGCACTTAAAGCGGCTGTGTGTGTGTGTGTGCGTGCGTGTGTTTGCAATTGAGTGTGTGTATGTCATTTTGTGTGTGTGTGTGTGCGTGTGTGTGTGTCTGCATGGAACGCGAGTGAGCGAGCAAGATAATGACGAAGTCTTATCGTTTTCAGAAAGAGTTCAGCGGTGTAGAGACAGATTTCTGGGAGGCTATAAATAGCAATGGTGTGTGTGTGTGTGTGTGTGTGTGTGTGTGTGTGTGTGTGTGTGTGTGTGTGTGTGTGTGTGTGTGTGTGTGTGTTATGGGAGGGAAGACCGTTTTGAGATCCAGCTGGATGCGAGCCAGGACTCTGCTCAGAGGAGGAAGAGAGTAAAAGTGAGGAGAGAAGAAGAGTCTGAAGAGGTCGATCAGTTCCAGAAAGTAGAACAACATAAAATCAGTTAAATTCAGTGTGATCAACAAAATCACTCGTGATGTCAGCTGATCGATGAAAACTCATGATGCATTGAGAGCTGATAAATGAATTGATGATTGATGATATAATCATGATGTCACCTTTTGTTATGTGTTGATAAGAATTATTTTTCCCCTATTTCTCAACTAATAAGAGTAATTATTAACCTCATTAACCTTAATGATACGTCATTCAGTAGTATACACTGGATTTATATAACGCTTTTCTGAAAACCCAAGGATGCCTTTTAGTGCGAGCGATTTGTTCCAGTTAAGGTCGGACACGCTGGACGATTTTGAAATAGAGACCACAAACATAAAGGAAGTTTGAACCGATTTTTAAAAAAAAAGAAATTATAATCCTCCGAAAGCACACATGAGATGATTCAGTCTGCTGTTTGTAGTAAAAGTTTCACAGTGAAGATTCCACAGACAAATCTCACGAGAAACTCTCGTCATCAATCGTGACTTTAAAAGAAAAACTAAAATTGAAGGATGTTCAGTAACAGCAGCTGGCCGTGGCACGTGTTCCGTTTTACAGCAAAAAAAACAAGACAAAAGAATATGAGTGAAATCCTGGCGCTGAAGGCGGTACAGACGCGGCCTTTCCAGTGGCAGTGCGAGCTACAGCATCCAGTTGTTGATGCTTACCGATCTGTATCTGATTCCAGATCATTTTTCAGATCACAGCGTACCTTCACCGCTGTCAGTCAAACCTGTGATATTTGGTTTTGCATGTAAAATAGATTGAAACATTTAAACTCCCTGTCTGTGAATATTCAATTGACTAAAAGTAAAGTGACGCCATCACAACAATCCACACAAGTGTGTGTGTGTGCTTTTGTGTTTGTGTGTTAGATACCTTGATTTCTTGCATGTGCATATAACAAAGGCAATTAAGGATTTGGGTCTATCTATTCGTGAAGAGTTCCCATGGCTTTGCATCTCATATGTTGCCCTCTGATCTCGTTAAAATATGCACACACACACTTGGGCGACCAGATGCCAGTGTGTGTGTGTGTGTGTGTGAGTGAGAGAGAGAGAGAGAGAGAGAGAGAGAGAGAGACCCCTGACCCTGGTGTCTGAAGCACACAAAGGCTCTTAATAATTCCTCTGTGGTCATTTAGCATGATAAAGTCGCTCACTCACACTCCGAGAGATCTGCATTTCACACACGTCTGTTTCCATATCATCACGGAGACCCGTGAGGTCAGAGGTCACACACTTTCACACATGCATGCATGCAGTTCAGACATGTAAATGTGTGTAATTTGATTGTGTGTCTGGGTTGTTGCAGCTGGAGGATGTCTGTCTGAATCCTCTCTCTCTTTCTCTCCTTCTCTCTTTTCTCACAATCTCTTTCGCTCGCCGCTTTTCATAACAAACCTTCAGCTGTCATAGTTTATAACCTTGGAGACAAAATTTGAGCTCTGCACAGAAATGGTTTAGTTCTAGAGGCTGTGCGATGGTCTGCTCTGCAAAGTTCTGCAGCTTCTCTGTTACTTTTATTATCACTAAGATCAATCAATTGAAGACGCGTCCTGTTCTCGCTGATAGGTAGAAAAAGCTAACCCTAAGTATCGATATTTAAGCTATCTGAACCTTAATCTAAACATAAAATGTCATAACGTACTATTAAATGCTGGTTTCTCTGACAACAATGCAGCAGCCTGGATGTCTTTTTTCTAAGTTTGGATTCTGGTCAAGACATGGTCGGGGGTTTTAAGGAAACCCCACACAGTTGTTTTTGACACCCCTTAGTTTGCCAGATATGAGACCATATGAGACCAACAGCGATGGATGAAACAATGGAGATGCTAAACATGAGAGAAGGTACAACACAGAAAGGTTTCAAGGCAGATGCAGGGCTGGCTAAACACTGAAGCTTCCGTGTCGGCAACACGGCAGCTGGCACGCACATCAATTATAGGGAGCATCAGATGTGACTTGTTAACATCAATATAAATGTGAATTTAAGCTTATAGCACTTTGTTGTGACATTTTACTGCAGGTTCGTCTGTCAGGATACTTTCGTCACAGCTTTATTAACATGCTTCTGTGATGTCAGCACAGCAGGTCCTGGCTGATAAGTACAACTGTATATTTGTGCTGCTGTTAATAATTCCACAGATTTTAGACATTTGGAAATTGATGCAGGTTGGAACTAGTTATTGTGTGTGTGCGTGCGTGCGTGCGTGTGTGCATGCGTGCGTGTGTGCGTGCGTGTAACAGTCGCATTGGCTCGTTTGTCTCTTGTTGAACTTTGTGTAACTCACTGCTCAACTTTTTAATTGAAAAAAAGTTGTACTAAATGTCAACTGACACACACTCACGCACAAACACACCCGCTGACAGCTGCCTGGCCCATTAGCTCACACATCGCCATGGCGACCAGAGTTGACCTCTAGAATACTGATGAGGGTTCAGACAAGGTGCTGAGCTCCTCTATGTCCCTGACTACAATGCTGTCACGACGAGGGTTGTCTTGACTCCAGAGTTTTATACTTCAATATGATTTGAGTAAAAATCTTCATACCACAGCAAGAAAAAAGTCCTCGACACTAACGCAGGGTAGTGTATTGTTTGTACTGTGGTTGAGTTTTGGAATGACTCATTCCTGTCTTATGAAATAGATTTTTCGCTTTTGCGTAAATCAGCCTTTGTTTCAAAATACGACGTTCAAGTATTGTAAATGTTCTTTCCCATACTTTAAATTAAACAAAGATTGTGTCATTTGAAAACTGTTGTCAGAATAAAGGAGGAAAGTACAGACAATGTTGAAAACCTTGCATGTCTAACTTTTCCATTCTAGATTAAAAAAACAAAAATGTGTACAACTTTGAGGTTTAGAATACGACAAGATCTACATGTTGTTTCATTCAGAGTTTGTTCAATATGTCATTGCGTTTTTGGATTTGCAACGTTCTGTACTTTGTATGTTTACATGTTGATGATCTTTGGTGTTATCGTTTTTATTTATTGATTTTACTGTAAAGGCAGATGAATATTTGCAGCACTTTGAGTCGAAGAGACAAAGTTGTCCTACAGGACAATAAGATGTATTGTATCTGTAAAGGTAATATGATTTCAATCTATAGAGACAGAATATGTATGATCTCAGAGAAAAACAGGCCGCCATGCATACAGGGGTTGTGTCTGAAATCACACTATAACTCACAATGGTTAGTCTCAGATGTGCTCACACTGGTTTCTCCCAAGCCTGCTTGTGAATTTAAAATCAGTGGCAAAGATGGCCCCTTATTTAAGTACACGACTGCTATTGCCCTTGTTTGGATATCACAGAAAAATTAGGCCGCGTATTTGTTCAGCATAAAGGCCCTCGAGACATGGTGTCACACGAGTTGATTAAATTAATGAAGCTCAGAGAAAATGTCTCCAAATGTGGAATGTATTACGTTTCTGAAGGTGTTTCTGTGTTCATGCTGGTAGCTCCTATTGTCCTTCTAAGAGCAGTCAAACGCTACTTTCTGCTCGTAAAAATCTTTGCACTGCAGTGCATGATGGTAAACTTTGCTTAGATGGTGGCAATCAGTTGTACGCCACTTTTCAAAATGCATTGCAGGATAAGTACACTATAAAGGGCATGATAATGCTTACTTAGAAACCCTACAAAATGATGAATACACTATAGAGAGTAGGGTGTGATTACGGATACAGCAACGGGCTATCAGCTGTAGTGTTGTTTTCCCAGAGTGCATCAGGCTTTGAACTTTATCTTATATTCATAGACAAAGCTGCAGGTCCTGGTTTTGATCTTGAAACTTTAACCTGTTCACACATTTTTAAAAACTGTGTGAGTGTTTAGTTGCAACAACAGGAAGTCGTATCAGAGCTGTGACATCACTGACCTGAAGTTCAACTGCAGCTGTGATTGGGACCATCACAGCTGCATTCATTGTGTGTGTGTGTGTGTGTGTGTGTGTGTGTGTGTGTGTGTGTGTGTGTGTGTGTGTGTGTGTGTGTGTGTGTGTGTGTGTGTGTGTGTGTGTGTGTGTGTGTGTGTGTGTGTGTGTGTGTGTGTGTGTGTGTGTGTGTGTGTGTGTGTGTGTGTGTGTGTGCATAAAGGGTGGGTGGTAATGGGTGGGTGGGTCAGTGAGTACTCCCACATTTCTGGTTGCCTAGCAACAATTAATGCACAGATTGGCTATAACATCTGTCACGGTGATCGCTGCCAAAAACACTGCACACTCTGATTTTGCTCTCTCTCTGTCTCCACTCGTCTTCATCCAACTTTGGAAAAACTTCCTCTTCTTCTTCCTGTTTTATTTTGCCGCTGTGATTGAATAACTTCATAAAAAATCTTCACGTGTTTTATATAGCCTATTACTTAAAGAATAGGCTCTACTATTCTCTGACTTTGTAAACTCACACTTCACTAGTTGAAACATTCTCATTCGATTGTGGGTTCTGCTTTTTTGTCTTTATTTCTTTTATTTGACAAAAAAGAATTGAGAAAGAAGTTGATTATCATCACAGACAGCATGAAATGATGAAGTGAACACAGGGTCAAGGAACACTGAGGATTTTTGATTGAACTAATGCTGTCAATTTGTTGAGAATCATGAAGAAATCCTGTTTATGTCAAGGTCATGAACATTTTCCGTTTCAATTCTTTTTTTAATTTGAATTTATTTATTCAATAGGAACAACGCAATTTAACATAGTTTCAATACAGAGCCTAAAGCTAATGTGCTGCATAAAGAGTATATATATAAACTCTTGTTCAGAGTTTAATACCGTATGATATAAAAGGATACAGCCTATGTAAATCCTGGCTCACACTATAGGATGTCCGGGCAAATTCGAGGTCTAATTTCTCATAAATGAACCAGGATGTATGTCTTAGTTAGTTAGCTTGATGCTAGCACAAATTGGAAAATGCTGTTAACTGGCTAACATAATCAGCACTGCGATAAATATGAATAAGAAAAACAATCTATTATCCTTCACATACTTAACAACATCATATGCTATCATAATTACAGACATGTGATAATCTAATCTAATTTCTGTGAAGATAACTTTAAAAATTCAGTCATGCTACTCTGAACCATTATAAACCATCACTGCTCAGATCCAGTGACGTATGAATTGCGGTTCGTATTAATTACTGGCATGTCTCCCTTTTCTGCCTCCCTTCGGGTTGTCTTGTAAAATGCTTTCAAGGACTCATTTTCCTTTGCCAATCGAGGCTCCTATCTCTTTAATGAGAAGGAAGAAATGAGCATGTGCAACTTACAATGAGTCAATGCAGGCCTGGAGTATGGTCATACCTACATTGCCATTTTTTAATCTATAGATTTAAAACTGATTAAAATGAAATCTTTTTCACTTAAAGTCTGTCATTCCCATGGTGAAGAATGTTTTGTTTCCAGTGTTTCGTATCTCAACCATTAAGACAATGTACAGGAGTTTGCTTGCTTCCACATATAAATGTAAGTTCCCAACACTGGGTGTCTAGGAGTATGGTTTTTACAAGAACTATAAAAAAACGTGAATTTCTGGCATGATTGCAACCCTAGTTTGGGCAACAATAATCTATAGACCTATGAATATCTGAGTACAACCCCCATCTGTATCGATTGCTAAGGTGGAACTGACAGACTTTTTTTATTGTCCTCCATATATAGTCATTTCCAGTGTAGATCTGCAAGGGGTCTTATGTTTGTTTGTTGAAGTTATAAGATGTAAAATCTAAGAGCCTACCCTAACCCTTCAGAAAACAGAAAAGTGTGAAGTCACAGTCGGAGCTTCGCAGGAGATGTCATCCATAGACTAACACAACACAGATATTAGACTTGATAAATACTGTTTACAGAACAGGTTTACAGTTTATACAGACACAGAAAACAAGCACCACCTAGTCGACAGCTTGCAGCTGCAACCTGCCATTCAAAGTGCCCCTAATAGACTGGTATAGTAATAACGTATTTTTGTAGGCCAACCCGAAATGGCGCCGCTGGTTCCTATGAAAATTTGCAGATTGGATCTTTGCATCGGATTTTGGATCATTGCAGAAAATAAGCTCCGTGTCAAACACACGTTTCTGATTGATAGCTATTTTGTTCAGCTGGATAATCTTTAGAGATGAACACCATTTATATGAAGTTTGAAGTGTTAATGCATTTGAGAGAAGTAAAAAGCTAACATTAGGCTCAAGTAAACTACACCGCGGTCGGTTTATTATGACATCACGTCCGTTATGCTTCATCGATCTAATCAGTGGTTTTGACAAGCTAGAGAAACCATAGCTTCGTAACTTGATTATTAACCTAATATTTACAAGAGCACTGAAAAACATGACTAGTGGCTGTAAGGAGGATTAATGAGAGAGTTCCCAACGTGATGACGTTTAACTGCGACAACCACTGTAGTTTCAGTTAGCTACTCGTTAGCTACCGCCGTTTTAAACATGCGTAAAAAGTTCAAAATTCACAAGTGTGGATCTTAGCTAACGTAGTTTATCTCGTCTATAAAAACGTCAACATCTCTTAAGCTTGTGTTTACCACAGACCTTATTTCAGGCGTCTAACCACAAACCCATTCAAAATCCCCATTTGACTTTTAGAGTTAGGAACCCATGGCTCTAAAATGCTAACTCACTTTCTGGTTTTAGGACTCAAAGCTATACCAGTCTCTTTCGACAACTCTAAGCTTAATACAATGTATACAGTCGTCAAGAAGAGCCAAATGAGCTGTAAAGAGCAACATTGTTTTTGTAATAGGCTGAAACCATTTTTATTTCTGCTTTAAAGTCGGACATTTTAACATGGAGCTCTATGGGGACTGACTCACTGCAGGGGACAGCCTCTATTGGACGCTAGAAAAAATGAAGTTTTGTTTGCTCTACAGGATGAGCTTCGTTATTTATGTAAATGTTCTTTTTTTTTATAAGAAAAGTCTGTGTGTGTGTGTGTGTGTGTGTGTGTGTGTGTGTGTGTGTGTGTGTGTGTCGCTGCTTTCCTTCTTTGATGGTGACCTCATTCTCCGTGACCTCAGAAGTCAAAAGTCACATCTGGTGCCCATAACTTCCTGAACCCAAAGCTCTTTGATCAAGTGTGCGTGTAGAGGTGTGCGCCTTAAGACTCAAGTTGCCTAAAAAATTACTCCCCCCCCCCCCCCCCCCTCTCTCTCGCTCTCTCTCTCTCTGATTCTCGCTTACCCCCTCTCTTTGTGTGAGAGAGAAAGTCTTAAAAGAAAGAAATGCTATCAGATCAGCTGTATGTTAATTGGTTAGCATCACCGATAACACAACTCCTGTGCTGTGAGGTCCCTTTACAGTGACATCTCGTCTGTGTGTGTCCGTGTGCTTGCAGGACTAAGCGATGGCGAGGCCGACACTTCCGAGTGTCTTTACTACAATGTCAACTACGAGATCGAGAAGACCAACCAGAGCGGCGTGGAGCGCTGCGAGGGAGAAAAGGATAAACGCTCGCACTGCTACGCCTCTTGGAGAAACAACTCGGGCTACATAGAGCTGGTGAAGAAAGGATGCTGGCTGGACGACTTCAACTGCTACGACCGGTACACGCACATGTGCACGTACACACACACACACACACACACACACACACACACACACACACACACACACACACACACACACACACACACACACACACACACACACACACACACACACACACACACACACATACTAGGGTAGTATTGATACCACGAGACAACTAGTAAAAATCTAATTATATTGATACCTATTTCAATACCACAGCACCAAAAGTGTAAGGACAAAACACTTTAACATCCTTTCAGCAGCAGTAGGCATACATTTCCCATCATCCTCTGCATCCCCAGCTTCCTCCCGCCCCCCATAGTTTGACTGACTGGTGCTGTTGAAACATTGTTCATGTGTTACTTATTTAGGTGAACTCAGACTCTGTTTGGAGTTCAAATCTTTTGATTCTGAAAAAGAAAATGGAAACTGGTTTCTTTTTATTTTGATAACTTCATGTGTGGCGTAACGCATAAATATATCGAGAAGATGTAATAAAACTGTCCCCTCCTTCAAAAGGATTCAAATTCTTTGGGGTAAATTCAGGTTTTAGTTTCTTGTGAAACATATTTGCATTCAGACGCCTTTTTCTCTCGCCCAGAAAATGTTTCTGTGGTTATGAAGCAGCTTTTCTTTATGGATCTGCAGCTTTGAAAGCGACCTGCGGCAGAGAGAAGAGCTGCTCTTTACATGATGCAACAGCTTCTGTTCTCCTCCATAATCACACTTTAAAGACCAGACGGAGGCAGAGCAGAAAAAAGAAGAGAGGAACATTTAAAGCCTTTTTTTTTTTTTTATAACACTTTTACGCTCACAGCTTTTCCCCGGACATGACTGATCTGCAGCAAATTTCACATTTTCCCTGAGGCCTTTAAAAAAATGCTATTTGGGTCAAGTACAACTGCTGCCAGACTACTGTGGTTACACTCAGCATTCCCCAGACACAGTTTGATTGACAGGTCTGCTGTTTGGCTCCCTTGGCTATTTAGACTACACCGGTGACTGACAGAGTGGAGCATCGCTCAGCGTAACAGATCTCTGCAGTCGTCTACAGAGAAAACTTCATTCTGTCAGAGTACGGGAGAACAAAAAAGAACTACAGTCACCAGTACAGTAACAGGGGCATATCCTGTTTATAACATTGTACTTGTAGTGGTGGTTTGAGTGAATCTGAAGCAGTTGTAGGAACAAATGTGACTCGAATAGTGAGATGAAGTAGCTCTGGTAGTCGAAGTTGTGTCGTGTAAGCCAGGGGCGTTTCCAGGATTCCAGGGCCTCGTGAGCACATGTCACATCAGGCCCCCCCACCACAGCCTCAGCTAACCCTATGATATTACTTCTACACACCTCCATCAACGTATGAGCTGTTATAAACTACAACTATTTTCATAAACAACGTTCCTCAAGAGAAGATTGAGTCCACCAAAAATTCCAGGCAAACTTTTTGGATAATGTCGAAATACCAACAACCGTATGAAACTCAGTTATGAAACTTAAAACATCTATTTCTTAGTCATTGTGTCGTAGTAGATTTTATAGTGACAGTAGTAGTTTTTATTTTTGTCGTTGTATTTGTAGTAGCTGTGGTAGATTCTGCAGTACTTTGCGGAGTAATAACAGTAGTAGTTTTGTTAGGAGCAGTAGTATTTCAGCAGGGAACATCATTCTGCTCTCACATCTTTCTCACATAGACATTTTCAATCAGTTAGGGTTCATATGAGGGGAGGCTTGGCCTTGGTATCCCAGAAGGCTTTGCTCTGTAGTACCCAAGATTAGTGTGCGCTCTCTTTGTTCTGTTCCTGGAAGATTTGACTGGCGGATGGAGAGGAGAAAAGAGGATGATGGGAAAGAGGAGAGGAGGATGGAGAGGAGGAGAGGAGAATGGGAAGGACGTATCGGAGCTGTGAGATAAATAATCAGGGACAAATGGTAAAAAGAGAGACAAAGAAATGAGAGGCTGAATGCAGGACGGAGGTTAACGGAGATAAAAATAAAGTAAAGTTTGGTGTTACAGAGGGAGGCGGATGTTGCTGGGACTGAATGCAGCCTGAAGGTGTGGAGACTGAAGGAGTTTCACATGCTGTTGAGATAAATGAGTCTCTGTGCTGATGTGAAGCCTCTGGTGTGTGATGATGAACAGTCTGACACAATCCTATCACAAAACTCTCTCTATCTTCTCTCTGCACAGATATAAAACTTGGTTTACAAAGTTGATTCACTTCTTTTTAAATGTGCAAAATATCATCTTCTTTCTACAAATGAATATCTTCTTTGGTTGCTCAGTGTTTTCCCCACACAGCTTTATTCTTGTTGTCTTGGCTTTTTTTCTGATGGATAAATTAACATTTATTTTTATCAAATTTTTCAGTCTGTCATGTTTTCAGTCTGTTTGAACAAAATCTTGACTTTTTTTAAAATTATTATTATTTTTTAAAGATGACCTTGTAAACATGTTAATGACAAGTTCCCTTTTACTCTGCGGGCTACAATCATTCAACACTCACACTCAGTGTCCCCAGATGATGAAGACTCGCCTGGTTTGCTTTGAGTGCCTTCAGCTGATCCTGACTGTGTGTCTCTCCGTCTCTCAGGCAGGAGTGTGTGGCCACAGAGGAGAGTCCTCAGGTATTCTTCTGCTGCTGTGAAGGAAACTTCTGCAACGAGAGGTTCACACACCTGCCGGATGTCACTGGACCACGTGAGTCCGCCTTTTGATTGGACAGTGAACTGTGTGTGACATGACACTAAATCCTGTCTTTTCTAAGATTGATAGAAGCTGTGTGTGTTTCATGGATGGTTTTTTCCATTTTAATGTAAATGTTTGATTGTGTTTTTTTTCCTGTGTGTGTGTGTGTGTGTGTGTGTGTGTGTGTGTGTGTGTGTGTGTGTGTGTGTGTGTGTGTGTGTGTGTGTGTGTGTGTGTGTGTGTGTGTGTGTGTGTGTGTGTGTGTGTGTGTGTGTGTGTGTGTGTGTGTGTGTGTGTGTGTGTGTGTGTGTGTGTGTGTGTGTGTGTGTGTGTGTGTGTGTGTGTGTGTGTTTCAGTGATTAAAGCCCCCCCCAGCGTTGGCGTGCTAAATGTGATGATGTACTGCCTGCTTCCTGTCACCATGCTGTCAGTCGTTTTGCTCACTGCTGTATGGATGTACCGTCACCGGAAACCTCCCTACGGACACGTAGACATCACTGAGGTACACACAAACACACACACACACACACACACACACACACACTGTGAATTGGCCCTGTTGTTGGCTTTTTACCACAGAGTGCACAGACATAAGGCTAAGACTTTAATATTGGTGTAAAAAAAGGAAAAGGTCCCACATATTCATTGTATCCGACCCTTACACTGAAAGCATGATGTGACAGCTCCCTTCAGTGGTGGTTTTGTGGTACTGCAGCTGCACATCTGTCATCTCATCACTCAAACACAGAGAATCAAGCGGTTTCATCGAGGGCAGAATCTTTCTCTGTCTACTCACAGCATCATCACATCCAAAAAAATAATTCAATACAGACACATAATGAAATGATGACGATGACTTTACTATCTCAGATTTTCATGCTACATTACAAAATCAAAGAAATCTAATTTAAATGTGTGTTTTTTCATCCTTCCGCTGAATTTCTGATGAAATCAAACCTGTTCCTCCTCCGTGTCCTCCAGGATCCTGGTCCTCCTCCAGCCTCCCCCTTGCTGTGTCTGAAACCTCTGCAGTTGCTTGAGATGAAAGCCAGGGGGCGTTTCGGCTGCGTCTGGAAGGCCCAGATGATGAACGAACAAGTGGCCGTGAAGATCTTCCCCATACAGGTTGGAAAGGCAGATTTTTGTCGACATGCTGCTTTGTGCGCTTTTTCTTTTGTGTTGAACAAACCTTAAAAAAATCTCCTCTTCTTCCTCCCTGTCCTCTTTGTCCTCCTCCTCTTTCTCCCATTGGGGACAGAATAAGGACTCATGGTATAATGAGAGAGACATTTTCATGACACCGGGGATGAGGCACGAGAACCTCCTGAGGTACATCGGGGCAGAGAAGCGAGGGAGTCACCTGGAGACCGAACTATGGCTCATCACAGAGTTCCACGAGAGGGTGAGGATACTGAGATCAGACTGTTTCTAAAAGCTTATAAAAGCTCACCTGTAACAATAAGCCTTCATGTAACCCCCAAAGCCTTTCTTGTGTGTAGTTTGTTTCTGTGTTTGCCTGATTTTTATTTTGCCAAGTTTGAAATTGTGATTTATCTATGTAAAATGTCTCCATATAATTAGTTGCATTGCTTTTATTTGTAATGCAATTTATTACCCAATATTTTAAAAGTGATATATAAATTAAGTTTGACTTACTTAAAATGGAAACGTAGAAATACACTTCAAACATTTTTATAATTTTTTTTTTTTTACCTCTGAGAGAGCCCCAAAAACAGACGCTCATATACAGGTGAGACTTGTACTCTGGATGTCTTTGGTAGTTTGAATTTATCTGCAGTTAAAATAAAAGCGGCTCCAGAATAGATCCCTGAGGTACTCCTTTATTAAACTCAAAATAGAGGGAAATTTAACACTTGAGCTTGTATTGTTCACTGAGGTTTAGTTTATTAATCTGCTGCCATTGAACATCTAAAATAAATAAATCCATATTAAAAAAAAAAAGATTTTGAGGATTCTGTAACAGATAGTATCAGCTAGTTTGTTGTGGTTTTGAATAAAGGAAAAAAAAAATTGTTTGTTTTTCGTCTGCAGGGATCTCTGTCAGACTTCCTGAAGGGAAACATCGTCAGCTGGTCCGAGCTGTGTCACATAGCCGAGTCGATGGCGTGTGGCCTGGCTTACCTTCACGAAGATGTCCCACGACAGAAGGGGGAGGGGCCTAAACCCGCCATTGCTCACAGGTCTGCGACAAGGAAAATATCCAACATTTGATCATGAGCAAAATATTTAAGGGTCCCAGAGCGTCACCTGCTTAGACAATGAGCCTGAGTGTGATGTCAGAGGAAAATGGCTGCCATGGGAATCAGTCACATTTTAAGATGTGGAAAATGGATCATGGAAATGGATCATTTAATGAATTTAACCCTTTGCGTCTCTTTTAGGGATTTTAAGAGTAAAAACATCATGCTGCGTTCAGACCTCACAGCCATTATTGGAGACTTTGGTCTTGCCGTTCGCTTTGAGCCGGGGGAGCCACCTGGAGAGACCCATGGACAGGTGAGCTGCTCTGACTGAAAGACAACAGTGTGTGTTAATCACTGAACATCCCTTCATAAATGTGTGTGTATGTTTGCAGGTGGGGACGTGGCGTTACATGGCTCCTGAGGTTTTAGAAGGAGCCATTAACTTCCAACGAGACGCCTTCCTCCGCATCGACATGTATGCTGTGGGTCTGGTCCTTTGGGAGTTGGTGTCCCGCTGCAAGGCTGCTGATGGTACACACAGACTCAAGACATATTATGTAATATAAAGCCTGCACTTAGCAATTGTTTTAATTCAACAGGTAGGATGCATATTATCATAGCCCCGCCTTAGCTACCCCTTCTTTCTGGTCTCTTGGACTCTAAATAGGACCATAAAACTAAATAAACATGTTGAGAAAATGTTTACTGAGAGAACAAACCAACTGACGAGAACGATCATTTTATCATAGACTTCTATACAATCATTCTGCTTTTTACGATCATTGCTGTCGCCCCCTGTTGAACACTTGAAAGACTGCAGGCGCACGCCTTATACCCAGACAAATTAAGTCTTGTGATTGTGTGTGTGTGTCACAGGCCCTGTGGATGAATACATGCTGCCATTTGAGGAGGAAGTTGGTCAGCATCCATCACTGGAGGACCTGCAGGAAGAAGTTGTCCACAAGAAGATGAGACCGGCCTTTAAAGACCTGTGGCTCAAACACATCGTGAGCATCACACACACACACACACCGACACACCGACACACACACACACACACACACACACACACACACACACACACACACACACACACACACACACACACAGAGAGCCTGGTAAAAAAAACAGTTTTTGTCTCTATCGCTCATTTCTCTCTTAGTGACAACTGAATGGGTTTAATTTGTTTTAAACTTGCCCGTTTAAATCATAGTAATGTAAAATAAGAGCTGGTCCTCTTTGAGTGAAAGATGGGTGTGTTGTAGCTGTTTGCCATGAGGCTTTACTTTAACTCCACTGTCGGCTTTCTGAGCGTGATTCAGCAACAACCACCTCTTTGCCTGTTTCTTGATTAGCCAGAAGTGAGATTGAGTCTGTATTCCCAATATGGCGACCCCCATTGTTGTGCGTCGTAAGGCCTTTTCGGAAAACCAATGGATGACTTCCTGTATTTTTCACTGCAGGGTCTGGCTCAGATCTGTGAGACCGTGGAGGAGTGCTGGGATCACGACGCTGAGGCTCGACTGTCGGCTGGTTGCGTTGAGGAGAGGATCGCCCAGATCCGCCGCCTCACCACCACTAACGCCCCGCCTACCTCGGACCACAACGCCCTGCTGGTTTCCACTCTGGCCCCTGTTCCCATGGTAACCAACGTGGACCTACCGCCCAAAGAGTCAAGTATATGAGGATCACGTTAGAGAGAAAACACTTTTTTTGCAGGTCTGACGTTATGGGAGATTCTCCTCAAGTTCGGTTCATCCTCCTGTGAAAACGACCGAATTTTCTCAGAAACACACACATACACTCACTGACTGCACACACACTTCATCTTTTCTCAGTGGATTTTACAAACCTAAAGCAGAAAACAGAGTGAAAGCAGCTGCTATTCGACCTCTCTGGACTTGTGTTTTTGAACTTCTTTTAATGTTATTTTGGGATTCTCTCTCTTCGTCCTTTTGGACAAATATTACCAGCACACGTCTTCATTTTCTTCGAGTTTCCTCGAGTCATTCGTGTCTTTTTTTAAACAAGTATGTGTGTGTTTTTATGAGAAAACCAAGCAAACATGCATACACACACACACACACACACACACACACACACACACACACACACACACACACACACATTCACAGGAAAACCCAACACTGAAACGCATTCAGGTCCCGACTCAGTGAATGCTCTTTTATCTCCAGGTACCTCAGCGATGACTTTCATTACTTTCGCCAATTTTTTAAACCATTTTTATCGTGCATTCGTACATCTGCTGTCTTCTTCTATTCCTTCAAATCTGGACTTTTCTACCTACCTGGCAACTTTGCAACCATGTCAACAAGCAACCACCTCTATCCACCCATGATTGGGACGTTTCTTTTTTTACTACGATGCTGCAAAACCCGTGTAGGAATGCGATGACTGTTACAAAAACACCAACAGCAAACCTTCAGAAATCTGTTTTTTTTTTTCCCTACATTCTCTTGGACTGATTTTCTTTTCGATTATCCTCCTGAGACCACACGCTACTTCTCACACATGACTAACCTTCGGATTCAACGGGTTGCATCCAAACAGACAAGAAACAGGAAGTGAGGTGGGGAAGGACGGGGGAGAAAAAAAATCAAAGCAAACAAGGACCGGGCCGGATTGTTTGAAGGTTTATCTCTCTCTTTTTTGTGTTCGACGGGACAGGGGAAAGACTTGAGGTGGAAGATTGAGAGAGTTACAACAACTTTTCAGGAAACCAGGAAGTGAACATCTTGCATGCAGAGATTTGATTGGCTGACTGCGCTCAACCACAGCATTTTGGTTGGCTCGGGAATAAAACTTCTCAGGTAACTAGGTCTACAGGGGGATTGTGACCCGACATCAGCAGCAGGTTTCCACAAAGTCTAGTAGGAAAGGGGCAGGGCCAATAGCAGATGGGAGGGGCTTCTCTGAAGGTGCTAACCTATTGGCTATCATGAATATGTTAAGGTGTCCAAACAAGGGAAACAAATGTTACCCTGACAAGGTGCATGACCTTGATGCATACATTGGTTTATGCTTTCTGGTCAATGTGAGAGTGAATGTACAAGTGTGTGTGAGTGAGTGAACGAGCGAATGTGTTAGTGAGTGGTACAATGTGAACACATAAGTCACAAGATGTGACACTTTTTTTTTTTTTTTTTTTAATTTTAAACTGTTTGTGTTAAAGGTTCAATTTTTCAGTCTGGTTGTTTGATTTATAAAGAGGAGGTAAGTGATGGACCTGTGACTCTAAACTTCAACTCTAACGTCGCCCCACTCTGGTTGAACTGCAGTACTGCAGAAATAAGGCAAAAACATAAATTTAATTCTGCACATATGCTGTGTTTTTTTTCTCTTACAGAGATAAAAGACAATGATTGGTTCTTTCAATGATTAATGGATACATTTCTCTTCTACGCACCTGTCTTATAAAATAGATGTTTTTGATACTATCCATTAAAAGATAAGAGTAATTACATCGTTTTAAACCGTGCCATCAAAAAGTGGAAATACATTGATTACTTTTAAAAATTAAATTATTTTTCAAAATTATTCTAAATATAGATTGATACGCCACCGAAAATAGTCCCCAAGAAGTCCACTTTTCGTCTCGGCTTGATAAAACCCACAAAAGTTTAATGAGTAATTCAAAGTTATCAGTTCTCTTCTCGCTGACCTCCTCCCTTCACTCTCTTTTGTCTTTCCTTGAATTGGGAACGGTCCGGGGCGTCTGTTGGTTGCCTCGGAAACAGTGGATCCAGTTCAGAAACTCATGTCATCCTTGAAAAACAACACATCGTTCCCAACAATGAGAAGCTGAAACATAAACAAGGAGTGATGTGTTCTTTTTAAAGTTCTTTTTGTTTGTTTGTTTTTGTTCCTTCTGTGATGCCATACGTATTAAAAGTGAATGTCTATGATGATGCTGCTGCTGATGATGATGATGATGATGATATTGATTACGATGATGATTCACAGTCAAAGATTTCTGTATATTCCTTTATTTTAAGTTCTTTAGACTTCCCGTGCATCGAACACATGCAACACTCTGTCTTTGTACGAAGTCAGTGAAGCGAGACGAGGCATTCGAGGAGCGTTGTACGTTTGGGCTTCAGGATCCAATAGTGAAGAAAAAAAGAAAAAAAAGCTGAAAGAAAAACTAACAAAAAAATAAGTTGAAACAATACTGCTCATTAACCACAGACCACCTCAATACACCAGAAATACCTCAGAAGACTTTTCTACGTGTTTTTAGTTTCTTTTATGACTTGTAGTCACATTTTTTTGTATTCTTTGTTTTTATTTCACTCTTTGATTATAGAGTGTTTTTTTGTTTGTTTGTTTTTAACATAAAATTTACAAACTGATTGAAGATTAATGCTACCAGGTTAATAGCGAGACTTGAACCTCTGGGTTGTAAATAGTTATTAGAGTGTGTTTTTTTTTGTTTTTAGACTGAACTGAACTGCCGATTTCATTAAAGCACCTGGACTGAGCTGGACTACTTCCATCCCGCCATCTCATCTCCTTCCCTTCTTTCCTGACCTCTTAACCCTGTAAGACCTAACCCAACAATAATTAATTATTATAATTATAATCTAAGATCTGGAGTTGTTGTAAAACGTTCTACCAAGAGACTGACTACAATTTCTCCCCCTCCCCAAAATATCATAAATATGTAAAACATACATGTTAAATTTTTATTTAACCTTTGGAAGTTCGCACTTTTATCCCATCTCTGAGACTCCTTTCTTTTCATTCTGGCCTTTATTGTTTAGTTTTTCTTTTACCATCTTTTTTTCAGTATTTATCTAAAAATGTCCCTGTTGAAATATCATTTACAGTTTTAATTTATCTTTTTCAAAATTGGCAAAAATATCCTTGAGGAATCACATTTGCGTCACTGATTAACCTTCAATTTTTTTGATGTGCTGCAGAAACGTCCTATGGGGAAACTTTCCGCCCCCTGTGGATATTTTATGCACGGCCTGTTTCAGGTTGCATTCACCAGGATTTTCAGGAGAAAAAAATGATCTCACTGAAAATGCAAAAGTCTCAAAAGTTGTCTGTCAAATGTGATTATTTTTTGTCTTTTCTTCTCCTTTCCCCTGCTTCCTTTTTTCTCTCCTACTCTTCTTCTCCTCCTAACCTCTTTGCCTCTAGCTGCCTTTTACCGCCTTAACCTCCCATTTCATCCACTTTTTCTCTTCATCCTACATCCTTTTCTCTCTCGTCTTCCAGTCCCATTAAATAGTTCCTTCATTCTAATTTACTTTTCTGCCTTGTCGTACTTTGATTTGACTGATTCTCTTCCTATAACTTCCACATATGTCTGAGTCATTGACGTTTTCTGATGTGGTCTTCGTTGTGCCTTTGTTTGACTTCATCTTTGGAGCTTCCTTCTTTACTTCCTCTCTGTCCTTCCTTTTGAATGTAAAACCCCCTAATATTCCTAAAATCACACCTGGATGTCTTTGAATCAAAACACGTTTAGAATATCTGATTTAAATAAAAAAATAAGTTAACTGAGATAACTAAACCAGTATTCTAAATGTATTTTGCATCCAACCAGATGTGATCTCTATGTGACAAATACTCTTCTCAGATGATGCTGACCTGCTATTTTTTGTCAGGATGCAGACCCACTCAGATCCAGGTGTTTCCAGGTGTTTCCAGGAACATATTACCTCATTTAAGCCACACAGAAACGGTGTGCTCGGAATGCGTCAGTAGTCAGTGACAGTGGGGAAAACTCGGGCAATATTATCATTCAGGTTTGGGGATGAGAAACACGTGCTCATTTTCACATCTAAACCAAAATCTAAAAACATTCAACTGTCGGGGGAAATGCTTCTGCATCCAGCATTTAGAGATCAGAAATACTGTTAGCGTTGTTAGCATCCTATAGTGAAGCCAGTCTAGTATTTAGCCCAGACAAAAAGAGGGGGACCAATGGGGAGAATGCTAACGATGCTAAAGTGCTTGTTTTTAACTAACCCAAGTGCCAAACAGCAGATATTTCCCCCTCTGAGTAATCAGCCTGACAAATACACAACATTGATTCAATTGAAAAAGTCATGTGTGACTAATGCTGTAACTACAATACATATGTAATACTCAGAGCTAGCTTTTACTGTTAGCTTTGAGCTGGCATACATATCACACATGCAACCTTAGCGACGGTGATTTCCGACAGAGTATGAGGGCCACTTTAAGGAATAAGTCTTAAAATTCGTAACATTACAAGAAAAAATGTGTACATTATGAAAATTACGTTATTATATTACAAGAAGAAAGTAGTAACATTCTACAAAAAAAAAGCCGCAACGTTACAAAGACAAAATCGAAACGTTATGAGGAGAAAAGTGAAGTTACAATAGAAGCTGACATTTCCCTTTTTCTGCCTTCACAGTATTTTAAACTGAAAGTCAACGTTGAAAAGCTCATATTTGTAGGTGATGCTTCATTTTCTGTGGCCTGTCAAGTGCCTGTTAGACGAGATAAAGAAGTCAGTTGTTTATTTTAGTCTGAACATTAAGGAATCTTTGTTTTAGTTGTTGGCAGAAGGACATTCTAACAGACTGTCTTTCTGTGGTATATTTGATCAGAAATGTGTGGAAAATACTTTGAAGAATTTACAGCTGACCCTCATAATCTGGCAAACTTTATCTTGGCTGCAGCTGCACAGCTTTCTATTTCTCCTGAACAACACTTTTTTTTCCTGACTGCTATTATAAGGGAAGAATCGGATCTTCACCTTGTCCAGACATCACTTGTTGATTTCTATCCTAATGGGTTGTTGTTGGAACATACTCAATGATGTATCAGTAACTCTGGTGATGAATGTGGCTTAGTTTAGATAGGAACAAGGAAAAAATGAATTCCTTTTTATTTTCTTTCTGGTCTTTAGAAAGTCCTGATGTAACCTACCAAGAATTCTGATGCAGTCTGAACAAGGTTTATGTAAAGGGTTTCCTAGGCATTTTGTCAAGGAGCCATCATGGACAGATTGCTGCTGTTTTTCCCTGATACTGTAGGAGTCACTTGACTCTTATCCTCTGAACAGGTGTATATAGATGGCCGCCTCATGTTTCGATGAAACATCCTGTCCCAGTTCAGCAGTATAGACCATTTAAAATTCACTTTAGAAAAAAAACTGCAGGTCTTTCATTACCAATATCATCAACTGTCTTTATTTTTTGACATCCATAATTTTAATCAACGATTTTAAAATACATGGTATCGAACCAGCATCACGGTATCATGAATTTTGACAGCCTTACAATGACAATAAGGATTTGAAATAAAGAAAAACAGACTTTAAGAACAAATTCTGACATTGTTTCAACACACTGAATCAAGTTTGTCAAAATTGAACTTATATCTTGTTATTACAATAAATCTTGTTAAGACGTAAATCCTCATTTTAAAAGCTGTAAATACGAGCAGGAGTGAGAAAATTAATTCCTTTTTATTATTAGGGCTGTCCCAGTACCAAACAAGTTTGATACAATACTAATAAAAATCAAAACGTTATTGATACCATGGCAACGAAAATAGTAGTCCTAAACACACTATTTGGTTATTTCTTGTTTTGATAACCATATATTGCACATTTCAGTGTTTTTATGCAATTTAGATAATGTGCAGGACTCTGTCCACACTTTTGCATCATACTGCAGCGTTTGATTTAAATTATGACTGAAAATCTGGATCTTTTGTAATGCTACATTATATTTTCTTTGTTTTGAAGACTTTTCCAGATTTAACCTTAAATCATGAGATAAATATGAGATTTTTTCCTACTTCTACGTATAACCTAAATATTCTTTCCTTCATATTTGTCTCATAGTTTGATGATTTTTAAATGGGTTAACTTGTATAAGTCTTTAAAAGATATATTTATTTACCAGATTGTAGCATTAAGTTTAATTTGATAAAAGCAGACAAATACAGAAACCTGCGCTTTCTTTTTGGAACATAGTGAAGACATCAACTAGGGGACTGTCTTTAAACATTGTTTCGGTCATGTTAACTTGAGGCGGCCACCTTGACAGATCTCCACACTTCTCCCGTATGATGGTGAAGATGATGATGAAGATCATGTGAAATGTAAATCTTGTACCGAAAGTTTTACTGTTGTAGAACCCAGAGACTACTGATTTAACAAATATGCTATTAAAAAAACAGAAGAAGAAGAATGTGTGAGAGCTGGTTTCATAACTGTAAAAAAAACTAAACCAACATTGTCTTTGAAAATGAATACGTGTGGGCAAAGCTGTTTTTCATGACGTCTTTAAAATATATAAATATACTGTATGTACATTCAGCAGGTGGAGGACATAAATAAATAAATACAGTAAACCCCGCCCCAGGTGCTGTCCATCCTGTTGTGATGCTGTTCAAAAGTTCCAGTGGGTTATTTTTTTATTTTCATTTAAAACAAGCAATGATCACTGTATCATAGACTTTTAATTTACTGTCCAAACCTGCACACCAGTTAGTTTTTGTTAATGTGGTGATTTGTAAAGAAAACTGCTGTGTGTGTGTGTGCGTGTGTATGTGCGTGTTGTATTTTTCTCTATTTCTATCTTCCTCTCTCCACCCAGTGCCAGGATCATTACTTTATGAATGAATGTAGTTCCAACACACACACGCACACGCACACACACACACACACACAGCAGATCAGTAACTGAGAAAATAAACTCACTGTAGAAAAAGAAGGGTTATTACAATTGTATCTTTTTGTATATGGAAATAAACAATAAATACTGTCAAATCAGTTTGCACAGACCTCTGTTGTTTTCATTTCTGTCTTTACAAATTATTATTTTAATAGCTTTACTTTGAGTTAAGAAACAAACAAAAACATATTGACGGCAAAACACACTATAGCATCGCCAAGATCGACATCTGCCACATGGCATGCCAGGTGGCAGCAGGTGTTGTTGGTAGTTAAGCAACATTGCATCTTAAATTCGCGCTTTAAAGAAAGACATCCGATATAAATGAAAGAGGGGTTTAATGCATGCACCTAAATGTCTTGTTTAATGTTTGACAAAATCACAGAACCACAATTACGATTTTCTGAAAGGGGCTTTGGTTAATCACACTGCTTTATATTTAGATATATTTGGATCTAACAATTTATTTTGCTCTTCCATAATAAAATCAAGATCCGTAGACTAGTTTACAACAAACCCTTGGCTCAAAGTCACCAGTTAACAGGGTCACTTTTTAAATCGTAAACTCTTTAAAAAGAAAAGGCATGGCTATAATATGATTCAATGATTTTTACAAGTCTTTAATGTATCTGAACCGCCTCCGTGCTATTACTTTGAAGGGAGTGGCCGGAAAACAAATTTCAACGGGTGGCGCTTGATGCAGACAGGTTGAAAATGTCTGCGTCTTTCCGAGTGTTGAAGCGCCGTGTGTTGGCTCTCTGTGTCTCACTGACACCGAGGGATTATCCGGTGCAATGTTCGGTCGGTGGACGATGGCTGTCATGCTCACAAACAGGTACCAAGCGGGAGCTGAATCCAACAGGTTGATGTTATCTACACCGTGTTTTCGCCGGGATTGTGCTGCATTCAGGTGCTGCTCGGATGGTTCACTTTCGAGAGTTCATAAATCAACCCTGCCCTCTTCAAAAAAACATGGACTCCACAAATTAACTTGGATGTATTTAATTATACGAAAGTGATCTAGTTCCCTCAACTTGTAATCAAAAACCATATTTAACTGCTTTTACAAATAAAGTTGATAACTTTCGACAGAGGTTTTTGACCATAAAGCCCAGTTTTACTTTGGTCCTCCAAGATGTTTTTATTGTATGTGCTGAATCTATCATTCAATGCTTTGTTTGTGTATCAACTGGTTTCTTTTGACTATTTTTCCACCTACACGTGGATTTTCCTCGGTGGAAAATAATTGTTCCGATTTTTCCTTAAGCACTTGATTTCAGATAAATATATTACAATTGCTAACATGCTGGATAACTAAGTAATCATAAATGAAACAATACGTGCTTTTGAAATGTATTATTTTTTATTATTTTGTATATTAGTATTTTGTATGACTTTGACCGGTTTTTACCTGCATAATAATTCTTAAATATATATATATATATATATATATATATATATATATATATATATATATTTTAGGCGCAGTCACTTTTTCAAAGGCTGATGTTATTCTGTCAGTCAGTGATTTACAGATACAGTTAATCATTTGTAGTTTCGTTTGGCAAAATGGTTTACAACCAATATCAAAGGTTTTGTTCTGTTGGATTTTGTGAGTAACTTTTGTTTCAACTGTATAAAACATCTGAGTTTTATTATGATCTATTAATAGTAATATTTATTTCATTGTTTACTTTTCCTGTGAAATGAAACAATCAATTAAAAATAAATCTGATTTATCGTTGTGATCTTAAATCTCCCCAGGGGAAAAACTTCGGCCACTAGAGGGCGTCAGAGTGTTGGACCTGACAAGGTAAAGCCTGTTTCAAAACTGCAGTAATATTCTCTTATTTCTACAGTGGTGGACAAAATTTTAAGAACACCAAACAGATCTAAAGAAGAAAAAAACTGACGTTTTTTTTGCCTTCAAAACACGATTTAATTTCATAAAGTTCATGAAATATGCAGCCGGTTCTGCATATTTTTACTCTTTTTAATCCACTTTTAACTTTAATATTTGGTATGTCAACCTTTTGCAGCAATTACAGCAGTAAATCTCTCAGGCGAAGTATCAACGTATTTCCTGAGAACTTAAACATTAATGTGTTCCCATGCCTTCTGCAACTCAAGCCAAAGGCTTTCCTTTCCTTATTTTCCAACTCCCCCCCAATTTACTCGATGGGGTTGAGGTCCGGACTTCAATTGTGCAACATTTTCTCAGATATGTCAGCTGGTCTTACAATTCTGGCCACCCACTTTATAGATTTTGTTTTCTGATGTTAAATGCATGTTTACATGTCTTGCAGAGTTCTGGCTGGTCCGTTTTCCACCATGATCCTGGGAGATCTGGGAGCTGAGGTTGTCAAAGTGGAGAGACCAGGTGGGTCATTTTTTCTATCGCCATTTACCCAGCCTCATTCAGGATGTCAGACTGTGAACCAGGGCTTATGGGAGTGGTTGTTTGGAACAGGTGCAGGTGATGACACCAGAGCCTGGGGGCCTCCATTTGTCGGTGCAGAGAGCGCCTATTTCCTCAGCGTCAACCGAAACAAAAAGGTAAGTGTTTCCTGAGAGTCAACGCATTCAGTCTCACCGTAGACTGTATGTCGTAAATAAATATAGACATTGGGATCTCCTGGTTGTGTTAACAGATAGCAGCTATTTAGTGGTAACATTTAAATAAAATCTTTTTTTATTAAGCAAATTTTATCTAACCTTTTAATAGCGTCTGGTTATAATGTGATAATACCGCTAGGGCCACTCGATTTTAAGCAAAAATAATAATCACACAACCATAAATGTCATATACTGCCATGCTCCTCAATAGACTTTGTAGAATTCACAATAATTGAAATCGAAACACAATTTCCCAGCCCTAACTATTGCTCCATGATGGATGTAGCTCATCTGAAAGTGCTTTACTAGCCGCCGTTAAATAACAAAAGAAGAAAGCAATGAAGTCCCGTTCATTTAACATTTCTAAGAACTTGTTCATGGTTTGGAGAATTGTTTCATATAAATCTCAAATACATTTGATTGATTTTTCAGTAATTGAACACACACTAAAGGCTCTATTAGTCTCACGACTGTTTATAGCGTACTGATTGATCGTGTGATTTCAGAGCATTGCTGTGGACCTGAAACATCCCAAAGGAGCGAGAATCGTTCAGGAGGTATGAGTCACTCCCAGCAGTACATTCTTACATGTACAGGCTGAAATAAACTGCAGCCTAAAAAGTGGACACATTGAATTTGAATAAAGATATACAAGTCTGTGATTCCTCCACAAAGTTAGACGAACCAATCCCTCTGCAGAACAAACATGTCCATAAACATGAAACACTGCTGCTGTATTTAATGGTTTTGTGTGTCAGCTGGCAGGAATGAGTGACGTGCTGGTAGAAAACTACTTACCGGGGAAGCTCCATGAGATGGGTTTAGGATACGAACAGCTGAGCAGAGTGAACCCACAGCTCGTCTACTGCTCCATCTCAGGTACGGACCCGCTCATTGATCTAACTGCAGCGGTTTGTTTCCCACGGGATGAGACATTTAAAAAGTAACCGTCAGTCTGACATGCCGCTCACAGCTTTGCCAGACGCGAGGGGATGTTCCCAGTTTGATTTTAAAGATAAACTCCTGCCAACAGGAAGCCTGCTTTCCTCTGATTAATAATGTTAAAGAAAATTTATACCTGAAACATGATTGTTTTTTTTTTCCTATGATAAAAAAGATGAATAAGATAAATACAAATCATTTTCATATGTGAAGGTGTTTCCTGCAGTTTTAGGTAGCACTGTTGCCTCATAGCAAAGAGGTTCCTGGTTCAAATCCCTGTCGGGCAGGAGCCTCTCTGTGTGGCTCTTGCATGTTCTCCCTTTGCATGCGTTGGCTCTTTCTCGTAAGGTCAGTTGGTGACCCTAATTTGCCCGTAGGTGTGAGGTGTAGCTGGTTGTCTCTCTTCATGTCAGCCCTGTGATGTACTGGCTCTCACCCAATTGCACGCAACCAATCGATAATGAATGGATGCTTTTGGCCCAACATGCCATCTCTTCTAGCAGCTGACCTGCAGTTCACAGACTGAGCCACGAGGTGTCGCTGGTCTCCTCTGAAAGACGAGCTGTGCGGCTGCTCGCTCCGTTTCCTCTCTTCAGAACGTGAAGTGAAGCTTCACGGCCTGCAGAGACACTCGGCTCCTCACAGCTCTAATTAAACCAATCACTGCACGAACATGCTCTTTTTAAACTGATTGGATTCATAACCTTTTTTTATTTTTTGTCAACTCTCTTATTGTCATCAGGTGATTCGTTTAATTGTCAAAGCTGTGTGACACGTAAACGAAAACTGATGAACAACTTCAAAATAAACCGATATGAGTACAGCAACATCCGTTTTTAACATTACAGGTCCTCTTTTACTAAAGTCTTTGAATGTTGTCCATGTTGAATTGCTTTTGATTTGCAATGTTTATGAACATGTATTTATAAAGTATGAATATATGAAACATTTGGACAGCCTCAGTATTTCTGCTTCTCACACTGCTGAAGCTCATGCACACTACAGTTACATTTGAATCTTTTGTGTTGGAGCTCGTCTTCAGTTTTCATCTCAACATGTGAAGCAGAGTTCAGATCTGGTTTTGGTTAAAGACATGATGGGATGTTTTCAGTTAAAGTGAACCGTTCAACTCTTTAGGAAATCAATCTGTGTTCAGTCAGAGCAGCAGACTCGACACACAGCTGGAGGAGGACGAGGGTTCAATTCCCTGCTGTGTTTCCTCTCTGACTTGGTAGAACCCACTAATGTGTGTGTATGTGTGTGTGTGTGTGTGTGTGTGTGTGTGTGTATGTGTGTGTGTATGTATGTGTGTGTGTGTATTTTAGGATATGGGCAGACCGGTCCTCAGTCTCAGAGTCCAGGCTATGACTCCATCGCCTCTGCTGTATCGGGGATGATGCACATCACCGGGCCGGAGGTCAGACTGCTCGCTTCTATGTGATTTATTTCCTGTTTTTTTTTTTATCTTTTAAGGGGTAAAATATATCATTATTTTCAACAAGTTTAATCAAGTGTCAGATCTCCCCAAAAACAAAGTTTCTTGCCAAAAGTCCACTCTGATCCTACGTCTATAAACCCCTCTACTTCAGCCCTGCTTGGAACAGGCTGTTTCTGCATCTGTAACTTTAAATTAATGTCCCTGGCCAGTTGTAGACACTGGCCAGGGACACATGTTAGTGTCGGAAAACAAGGTAAATGTATCTTGCGTATTATGAGACATTTAAAACAGAAATATCCGGTTGTCTGTCAACCACACATTTGCTCCTCATCAGATCGTCATAAAACCCCCAAGTATTTCATACCTCCTCTGGTCCCAGCTGATCAAAAAATTAAATTTTCAGGACAACCTCCGTCTGGCAAGCCTCCATCTTCTAGGCTTGGTCGTTTAAAAGGTTTATTCCAGATGAAAATGTAAAGAGTGGTTCATTTGTGCAGGATCCAGCTCTTTCATCCTGTTGATTCAAAGAAACAACAAACTGGATTGGATCAACCTGATCCAGCTACAGACCTTTTAAGGGTTGCCAAATCTGGATTAGGAGATCTTTAAAGGAGACTTAACACTACACACTTTGTCCACTGGGGGCGCCAAAATTCACACAAATCCTCATGCCGGCTTTAAATGAAATGTTTAATGATGATGTTTGATGAAATATTTTATGAGGATGAAGTCATGTTTTCCAAATCTAATATGTACCTAATCCACTCTATCAGTAGGGCGGGGATTCTTTCGGTGTCTCATGATTCGGTTCGATTTTAATTCTTGGTTCAGTTCATAATCTATTTATGTACCCGTGGATTCAAAGTGTAATTTTGACTCCGTACATTCTTCAGGATCTACTCTAGGTCATTTATCTTCAATATAAAACCATCAGAAACTACAATCCCATCATGCACTGCTCTCTAAAAGCTGTAAAGATATCTTCACAAAAAGAGCTGTGGATGTTTCCAGTCAAAAAAAACCCCTGGCTCCCATAATGCATTATTCCTGCTTACAGGATGGAGACCCCGTGCGTCCAGGTGTCGCCATGACAGATCTGGCTACGGGACTGTATGCACACGGCGCCGTCATGGCTGCCCTGCTGCAACGACACAAGACCGGGCGTGGAGTTCATATCGACTGTAACCTGCTGTCCTCACAGGTACCAGAGTGTGTGTGAGTGTGTGTGTGTGTCTGTGTGTATTTGTGTGTTATTAAACTAAATTGCTTCTTTAAACAAACTGTAAATTTCACATAAAGTTTGATAATTATAAACATAGTGATTCATTCTCTTCGCTTTAAACAAATCTAGCAATACGTTATCTTGAAACGGTCTCTGGGGTCGAACGCGGCGTTCGTCTCCGGACACCCGGGGTGTGTTTGACTTATCACGCTGCTTGTGTGACACTGTTGCTTTTATAAACATGTTTTATGTTTCAAATTCGCTCTTTTTCTTTCAACGTCTTTGGGGCTACAACCGACTGCGACACACGCTCACCAGTCCAGCTCTTTGATAAACGTTATCGTCCTGCGGAGAGAATCTCAGCCTGCTGACAGAGTTTAGATGTTTGGTTGTGTCACCTCTTAGCAGAACTTCACCCATCTCAAGGACATGAGTTTGCGACGGCCAATCACAGAGAAGCATCCCGCACAAACTATTCTCAAAAGTTTAATACAATGTTGTCAGAATATTCAACTGTCTGATACTCTATGATACAGCATGTTAAAAAAAACAGTCTGTTTTTTAATGAAGGCTACTATCAATCAGTACCTAAGCTTTAAAAAGCTTCAGATCTGACCAAAAGCTGCTGAGAGGGAGAGAACAAACATGCCAGTAGAGTATGCAGGAGTTTACCTGCAGATTGTGATGATTTAAAAAAAAGAAGAAGAAATGACCCCGTGTTTGGTGTCTCGTACTTCTTTTTGCGTTAACGTGGGACACAGGGCGGAGGTTAAGGGTGGCTCAACGGTGCGGTTTGTGATATTATCAAACCACCCCGTCATCATTTATTTATTTAATGTGTTTGAGAATCAGGGGTCAACAGCTTGGTCGCCAGGAATAATATCTGGCCCGCAAGATTAGATTGTGACTTTTATTCGGTCTGTGAGGAGGGCTGCAGAGAGTAGACAGCGCCTGGTGCTGAAGCAAAGCGCCATCATGGCATCAGAAGTTAAATAGAAACCATAAAGTATCAATAAATGGATTGATAAAGAAAACTATGGATCGATAGATAGATAGATAGATAGATAGATAGATAGATAGAACTTGATTCCACTGTAAAAAGTGAAACGCGGTCTGTAATTGTTTGGATGCTGTGAGGTCTCGATCTCTGCGGTTAACTCCCACTGCTGCTACACATAAAATACCCACAATCCACCCTCCCACCTTCATATCCCCGTGGTGCATTCCTGTACGGAGTGCTGCGACCACAGGCACGTCGACCACAGAGCGGTTGGACCGGAGCTGAACAATGAGAGCACACAGCAGCGGTGGATGTGGATCCATGTGGAGTGGGTTTAAGCTGACTCTGGTTTGGTCGTCGGGGGAAATTTAATCATTACAAACCAATCGGAGAGCATCGCTGCCTCTCTGCATGCCGCCTGCAGGTCCTGAAACAGCTGTAAACATCAGGAGACACTCCACACCAAAGGCTGAGGAGTCATAAGTCTGAAGTTCAGTCTGCAACGTCTTAAATTGTTGTGGTTGTTGAGGAAATGGTTCAGTCGTGCAGAAAAATACGGACGTTTGAAGATGAGAAACAGTTTTAGGAAGATGGGAAAGTTTTCCCCAAACACGACGAGAACAGGACCGTACTCACCTCGGTTCAATCTGACATCCACAGAATTCACACTTTATGTCAGGATGACACTTTACAGTTTTTTTTTCGTAATTCACCATTGAGTGGACTGTGGACATGACCTTGAACTACATACAATAACTTTTAGATCCGATTTGAATCAACTTTGTCTTTGCACAAGTTCAAGTACTGAACAACAAAATACAGTTTAGCATCTAACTAGACGTGCAGCTAAGCCTTTAGGTGCCGAGTAAAATGTAATGCAAGTATGAAATGAAATGAAGAAATCAACTGGTGTGCACACTTTGTGCAATAATAGTCTCATATATTGACAAGAAGAATAAACAAGTGATTCATCTTCTGATTGCGCTGTAATTGGGTGAAGATTAGGGTTAGGCTTTTCTAGTGCCACGCTGTATAAATCGTAGAGTTTTTAACATGTGCTGTCAACGTTGGCTGTGTTGTCTGTAAACAGTCTATCCTGCACAACCTGTAATTAGAGTAAGAAAAGAGTTCAACAATATCAGTTTTTCCAAACAGAGCGGTGATTGACAGCACCACCCATCAGTTCTGTTTCTTTTCTCTGTTTAAAGCGTTTTGATCCCCTCTCATCTCCTGGTGCTCCTCTTTCTCTGCTATCACACATTTCTTCCTCTCTTTTCTCAGCAGTGGCATTGGGCAAAAATTCTGAACCGATCAAAAATAGGACTTTAATGTAACTTCCCTTTAAATCAGACAAAGAGAGGCTACATCTCACCAAAACCACGGTGAACACTTCAGAATCAAATAAAGCCAACACTGAAGTACAAAAAAACTGCAGTTCCTCTTTGGTCCACTAGAGGCTGTCTCCTGCTGTAAGTCAGTTCCCATAGAGCCTTATGTTCAAATGTCCAACTTTACAGCAGAAATGAAAATCTTTACAGCCTGGTACGAAAACAGTTTTTCTCTTTATAGCTCATTTCCCTCTTCATATCAATTCTAAGGACTGAACTCACCTGTTTACATTTGGTAGTGAAATTTGAAAGTTGAAGAAGTGAAACAATTCTGTGTTGTATTTTCTGAACTAAATGCATAACCTTTATTCAAATGAAAAAAATGTGTCCCTGGGCACTACTTTGGAGCTAAAAAGCTAGCAGGAGAGTTACGGTTTCACTGTTAGGGCCCAAAACCAGAACGCTTAGCATTTTACCTTTAAACAATGTTCCAGGGACCACATTTCCCTCTGACAACAATTTGTGTAACGAGTAATCAACGCTTATCACAGAATTTGTACATTTCTCCAACTTTCACATTACTCTACAAAAACTCTGTTGTGCATCTTTAAAGGGATGTAGAATGGCGTCCCTTGAGTGACAGGTGGGAGCTGCTAGCTATGTTGCTAGGTTTCACCTCAGCCGTTTGAGGCACTGAACCTAACCACTTACCTATTTGAGAGTTTTATCTTGTAAATATCAGACTAAGAAACCGAAAGAGGAAATCTGGATCCCGAAGCAACATTTCTTTATACACTCTTTGACTTTCATAAGTATTAGAAAGTTTTCCAACTCTGTGAAATTGGTTGTTATTGCTTACATTTTGGATGTGTGGCCCCGGAACAAAGAGTTTGTTTCAACCAGCAGCAGCGCTTCAGCTGTGAAATATCAGTTGCTGATATAAAGGCCGAATGTGTTAACCCAAAGAGGCCCAGCACGCCTGTCCTTCCTCTCAACACTTCAAGATTTCACTGAACACGACATGTGAGTATAGAACAGAACATGTGTTTAATAGGAGGAGTTATAACCGAGCAGAATGAGGTGTTTGTAACGGGCGGCTAACAAGGACTGCTGAGGCCTTCAGCAGTCGTGGAAATTCATTCACATGTTTTCAGCAGCTTGTAAATGTAGAGAAAAAGGAGCTGCTGGTTTGTTTCCTGGTGTTTTTTTTTTTAAAGGAAAAAGAATCCGAGGAAAAGCTTTTATTCTCTGGTTTTACAGGAAGGAGTGATGATTAAACACATCCTCCAACACGACTGATGACAGCTCAGATTGAACTCTCTCTTTCTCTCCCCCCCTCCTCAGGTGTCCTGTCTCAGTCACATTGCTGCTAACTATCTGAACGCGGGGAAAGAGGCACGGCGCTGGGGAACAGCCCACGAGAGCATCGTACCTTACCAGGTGACTTCCTGAACACATAGCTGTCCGTCTATTAAACACACACAGGAAGTGTTAATCAGGCTGCTGTTGTCACGGCAGCAGAAGCACACCCGTGTTAAAATCATTGTGACAGTGCCTCATCATATGGAAAAATTGAAATCAGTCTGACAAAAATGTATACTGCAGTACTGTTTTGACAACAGAACCAGCAGAGGGGGCTATCCTCTTGTTGTCTCATTAGTTAAGGGGACGAGGACAACAGAAGCGGAGGAAGTGATTCAGAAAATGTCTCGTTCACATCGAATCGTGTAGCCGTGACACGAGAGCGAGAAATGGACTCGTAGCGTATTTGAAACGGAGCAGAGTGTAGAGGCACACTCCAGCCGTACTAACAGTCACTGTGAAGTTTGAATTTCAATTTGTGTTTGGTCTGAAACCAACTCACCCGTGATAGCAAGACAGAAGCTTGACGTGTGGTTGTGTTCGTGTTGTCTTGATGAAGTTAGATTTTTGCTCACGCTAATTCAGTCCGTCAGAATACAGAGTTCCATATTTAAGTCTGGTGTTTGTGGAGTCTTTGGGAACACACTCGGATGTCTGACGGTTGTGGAACATGTGAGGAAAAGTCCTGACAGTTGACGTCAGCGTTGAGGGAAATCAAATGGAGGCACAGAGACGATTATAAAACAATTAGAGAGCATTAGTGTCAGTCACTCTGGATGTGTTCATGTTGCTGTGTGTCACTCCTCTCTGGAAGTGATTTCCTCTTCTGTTATCGCTCATTATCTCCTCACACATCATCTTGATCAACACCACTCTCACCACCAGACTCTTTTTATATCTTTGTTTTTCTGTTAAACTCCTAAAGAGGTCGAACATGCAGTTTTTATGCCTCCACACAGGAGAGTATTTACAGTTTAACAAAATCCTTCAGAGATCTTCATGCTTCCTCTCCTCTGTTTCTATCTGTCTGAATTCTTTGTTTGAAGGATTTAAAGTACATTAAGTCATTAAGAAGAGTCTAACCGGGGGCGCAGGTAGTAGATAGTAGTTAGTGTGTGCGCCCCATGTGTGGACGCTGTCGTCTTCCAGGCGGGTGGCCCGGTTCGAATCCAACCAAAACTTCTTCCCAACATGTCAATCAATCGATCAGTCTTTATTTGCATAACGTCACTTCATACCAGGTGAGACACTTTATAAAAATCCAGACATTACTTATTGCTATTTTACGAAGACCTAGCTTGATCCGTCATGAGCACTTAGCAACATTTAGCAAAGTTACATTTTGAATTATTTATGTTTGTTAATGTTTGAAATAAAGCTTCATTTTTCGAAATTATAGATTATAAATTATATTTTACCTTTTCGATTCTGTTTTAAATTTCACCTTTGCTACTCGGGTGCTTCTAGTGTCTGTTGGGGCCCTAGGCAAATATACCTTGGGGGTCCCTCCAACCAGCGTGCATTATTGTTTTCACAGCAATAATGCATGCACACTTAGCAGGGCATTGAGAGGAAGTGCTGTCCCCATTAGGGAGGTTTCCTACTGTCACTGCAAAATGTGTACATTTTGAGGCAATGCTGCTGTTTGAAGTTTGTCAGTCGTTTGGGGGGCCTCCGACTGGCCTGGGGCCCCAAGCAGTTGCCTGCCTTGCCTGTTGACAAGCAGCGCCTCTGCTGCTACTATTTTCCGCCTGTCTGGATTTTTCCCATCTCTGTTACTCGCCCTGTCACCTTTGTGTTTGCTTCGGACACTCACTGTTTAATTTGAATTTTTTTGTAAACTTGTGTTTAGGCTCGTTGTAAGAGAGGAAACCACAACTGTTCCTGTTTGTGCAAAGATTTGCAATCAGAATAGTTTATAGTCGACAGCTGAATTAGTTTTGCAATAAACAGGAGACGCCGCAGCATCATTTACAGGAGTTTTTAAGGACCAAAAATGACTCTTTGCACACTGTCAAAATGACACAAAAACATTGGCAACATTTTAATACCAAACTCTGGTGGGACATGCGTTGCATGAATGTTTAATTTTTTCCAGATTAAACCAGAATATTTCACACTGACATCCACAGCACATTCTAATTTGAATACATGGCTTCACTATCAAGTACACTTTGATACAGTAAATCTTAGTTTCCTTTACACATACATACAAAAACAAGTGAGATAACTCCCCTTATTTAGCAGACTGCTGATTTCGCTCCTTATCAAATTGAATTTAAAAGCAAATAAGACACATGTTTTGGGATCCCCTGGTTTTTGCTTTGTCGATGTAAAAACATGAATTATCTCTTTTCTGCTTGGCACAAATACTCCAGAGCACACAAGGGCGTCAGCGGGATATTTTACAATGACAGCATGAGGAGCGGAAACGCAATAAGAAGCACACAGGAAAACATTCAACCTTTTAAAAATAAAACATCGACTTGATCAGATTTAACTTAAAGTGGATGTTCTCTTCACCATAAATTCAATCTGAGGTTTGTGAGAATTTGGGGATATATGGATGGATATGTTTTGAATATATATTTCTTGACTTTACTTGGACTCCCAGCTGCTCTCAAAAACTTGAGACTGGACTTGGACTCAGAAGAAGTTAATTGCGTCTTTGGTTTTTAGGTCTTAAACAGGTTGCAAAAAAACAAACATGTCTGTGGCTAACAAGGTGTGTTATACTCACATCAGATGAAATCCCCTGAGTCAGTCGTTTTCGTCAAGATTGAGGTCACATCTTTCAGCTCTTATTAAACCTGCTTTTGTCACAATGAACACTGTGAATGTAGCACATTGTTTTGCACTTGGTACTTTAAGTGGAGTAACTTTCTCTTTCCACCACAAGTCACAGTTTGCACACTGATAAGTGACATATTACTCTTCGACTTTCAGCAAGCTAAATAATGCATCAGAAAATCAGAGTTTAATTTGAAACGGTGGTAAACAAGATTGAGTCAACTAGTAAAAGGACGTGTCAGATAAAAGGATAAAAGTCAGTAAAAATATAAACCCAAAGGAGTGTTTAGTCCTCTGTTTGCAGAGAGGATGAATGATTTGGAATAACAGATATTTTTACAAACATAAGGACATCCTGATGGAAGCAGAGAAAATTCACATGACAGAAGAAGCTAAAACACTTCCAGAAAGGCCGACTTCAAGATGTCCAGTACAAAAACTCTCGGATTTCCAAAAATTCTGTATCTAAAAATGCTTTTAAAAAAGAATCTGTTTGGTGAACTACAGTTTTGATTTTGAACAAAACAAAGAGGAAATTGTTCTAAAAAAAAAAAAACTAAAAAAAACACCCGTCTTTGTTTGAACAACTCGTAAGAAAGTCTAGTTTGAATCTGACTTTTAATTCTCACTGAAAAGACGTACACGTTTTCAGATGAAAGTTTTTATCGTCTCCTAATTTCATAAATTCATCTCCTAAAAAAGTACATCCTAATAATCAAATTCAGTCCAATAAATTAACATTCTAATATTCAATAAATCGATTTTAAAGTATCAAACTGTAAAAGGCTTTTAACACAGAGCTTTCTTTGTATCAGATTCTGCCTCACATTACTGTGAGCCTGAGGGAAGAGAGATGTTATTATGGAAGTTCATGACTCACATTTAACCATCACTGACACACACACTCTCTCTCTCTCTCTCTCTCACACACACACACACACACACACACACACACATACACACAGACATACACATGTTTCCCTCCATCTGCTCGGCGTGAACATGGAGGCAGCGGCTCAATTTTTGTGGTTGTCGTCTCTCACCAGTCGGAGTGTTATTGTCCGCCGCTCGGATCTAATCCTCGTGTGAACCGCCTTACCCACAATGCCGCACTCTCTCCCTTGAGCTCTGCAGATGAAAGCAGCGGAGACGGGTTCTTCGGAGATCATGACAGTTGAAACAACAGAATTATTGGTGTTTCATGGTTGCGGCTTTGCGAGGGAGATATTAGTGCAGAAGAAGTCATCCGTCCTCTCCAGCGTTTTTCGAGTTCACATCTGATTTCAGAGATGGTTCAATTAAAATCTCCACAAACTGAGACATCGAGCATGTCAGAGTGGAAACACATGAGGTTCACTGCAGTCAGTAAGAAGAGATGAACTGACTGCCAGCTAAAGCTAAAACCATGAATATATAACATAGTATAAATGCTGTGCAACACAAATTCAAATGTCAATGTACACAATTCATTTAAATCAAGAGGTAATTGTTGTTTTGCTTTATAAAAAAGGACTAATATAATTGCTTTAAGACTACAATGTATTTTGCATAGGTATGACGAGTGCATCCGATCAGCTCTGCTAGATAAGCAGCTAACAATTACTGTATGCTGTCATTTTGCAGAGTCAGCAGTTATGGAGAAACATGATCCTCTAATTAACGTGAATATTGGCTTGTGGGGTTCCTCAAGGTTCCATTCTTGGTCCCAATAGTTTTAGTTTTTATTCAATAAAAATATAATATATATTGAACTTTTTTTGCTAACTCAGTAGGGGCAGCAGCAGCTACAAAATGGGATGCTTATGTTTCTGCTATCCCGTGTTATCTGTTGCTGCTTGGTTTTTAGCCTTGAACACCTCCTGACACTAACCTCAGTGTGTGGCCGCTCTACTTCGTTGAACTTGTACTTTCTTTGTGTTTTCTGGTGCTTGGACATTGTGGCCTCTACACGGGCCACAAAAAAAGCGGTTTAAACACATCTTGGTTAATATGGATGAGGGATACTTTACATAGCAGCCTCTGCCATTAGTGTGTGAATGGCAGTGAATGCGTTGGTGAGAAGCGCGCTTTGAGTGGTCAGAAGACTAGGAAAGTGCAGTACAAGCTTAAGTCCATTTACTTTCTTTACTTATTTTAGCTTAAGCTCGGTTTGAGGTCTCCTCGACCACAAATGATCCACTTTGAATGATCCACTTTGTTCACCGTCTAGTCTCTGACTGTGTCCGTCTGCTGTGCGACAAAAAGGAACGAGCAACAAAGTTGATCTTGAAGACGTTAAAAAGCTCTGTGGAGCTGCGGATTCGGAGAGACTTTAGTTTCGTCCTTTTAGCTCTTTGACACTTTAGTTTGGGGTCGATGTGGTTTGGATAGTGCCTGCAGCCAGCAGGGGGCATAAGCTGCCTCCCTGCGAACCTCACTGCACCGCCCAACGTCTCTGAGGACTGTTTGAGGTTTTATGGTCGAACGTCCCGTCGTAGTCTCCCTTTGGACTGTGTGCCCACAAGTCCCGAAGGCTGGGGATGAAAGCGAGGTGGTGGCCAGAGCAGAGTGCTTAGTGTGGTGTGACTAAAGGGTTAGTGGTCTGAAAACACACACACACACACACACACACACACACACACACACACACACACACACAGAGGTATGTGGTCACTGCTCTGAGTGTGTGTGTGTGTTGTGATGTGAGACAGCAGATTTTACCTCCTTTCATGTGGCAACACTTTTTTTATTACAGCGATTGTTTAGAGAGAGAGAGAGAGAGGAAGAGGGGGAGAAAGTGTTGAAAAAGGAAGGAAGAGCAGAAAGACGACCCGGGGCAAGGAAAGATTCAAAGGAACGAGAGAAGACAAAGAGGACAAAGAAGAGACATTTCCCTTCAACAGCTGGCCTTTAAACAGGTCTCCTCAGGGAGACTGAGCTGATTAAACGTCTTTAAATACTCATGCGAGACACTGAGATAAAATGCAGATGAATCTCCAGATTCTCACCCCCTGTACTCTCACAGCCTCATAATTAATCAGAGTACATTTCACATCTACCTGTTGGACATGAGCACCTCGACAAAACTGATTTTATTGATAAACTGATTCTCATAGTTTATAAAGTATAGTTGGATCAGATGCCTGTGAACCTTTTTATTGCAGGTTGTAAAACAACATCAGGACGCTGCTGGAAATACTTTATATCCAAGGTACTACAGACTCTGCTTTACATACGGTATATATCCAGGCTCTGTTTTCAGTCTATGGTTCAGAATCTCATGTAGTATCATGTGATTGGTTTTCTGTACTATATAAAGTACAGGGGTCAGGTGGCCGGAGTTTTACTAAAGCAAACACATCTGAGTTTGAGCAACTGGACACATTCCTCCAAAAAAAATCCAGATCTCGATCTTTAAAATAAAAACAATCTATTTTAGTTTTGTCCTCTTTATCAACCTGTAAATATCCCTGATATGAGAAAAACACAAAACTGTGTTTCTCTTGTTTTTCTTCATGTTTTTAATCATAGTAATAATCCTGTGTGGCTCGGCATCAACAGAAGTATTACATCTCAGGGATCATGTTTTTATCCTTTTTACTGTGGAAGTGTTTTCTTGCTTCCTGCTGCAGCAATTTACCACTCAGTCCATTTCTGTCCTCGTTCCTGCATCCAGTTAATTTATAATGTTTATTAAAAGATAAAAAGAGTCGATCTTAAAACTCTCGACTGTGTTTCAGGGCTTCAAAACCAAAGACGGACACATCGTTGTGGCTGCCGGCAACGACAAACAGTTTGTCAAGGTTTGTCAGGTAAGTCACTTCCACAGATCGGCAGCTCTGACAGAAAAAGAAGATTTTTTTTTTTTTTCTCTCTCTCAAATATTTGTTTGCCATTTTTGGTGTTTGCAGGTTTTGGAGCTTAAAGAGCTCACAGAAGAGTCAAAGTACAAAACAAACAAGCTGAGAGTCCAAAACCGCAAACAGCTGCTGCACACGCTGTCTGAGAGGTATTTATACACAAACAAGCACACAAAATAAACAATATTAACACCTGTTTGTTACCATGGAAACCAAAAATAAAAGTCCTGGGCACCAATATTGGTCAATTTATTGTTTTGCACCAGACAAGCTCCTGTGTACCGTATTATGTTTTGCCCACATATTTGTCCACCTATTTGTCCAGTAGGTAGCTGAAGACAGAGTCGACGTTCACTGTTCACTGAGTAACTGTCCCGCACAAAAAGTCAGAATAAAAGCTTTGCAGGATTTTTGGTCCGAAATTGTTAAATGTGTTAATAATGTATTGACAGTAGAGCTCATTCAGTGCCCAGCGTTATGTCTATTAGATATTTTAGCAGTAGATGCTATCCTGACCTCCAACATGTGTTCTTGGATAAAACTGACCTTCTTAATGGGATGTAGGATTGTGCTAAGACATTGGAAGTCAAAAGAGAAAGTCGGCTTCAGGGAGTGGAGTGATGAGATGGCTACGATGGCCTTCATTTGAACAGCTAATTTATAAAATTGACAGTAATACAAACGTTTTTAGATCTGTTTGGGGTCCTTATCTGGAAATGATTGGCAGAGACGATTAAAGAGATATTTAATGTTTAACACTTGTCCGACTTTGTATACCATGAAATGCTGTGTGCTAAGTGAATGACTATGAGATATTCTTCATTTTGAGAGATAACAATCTATAATAGCACGGCACTATTGCCAAAATACATGTGAATGCTTCCCTTTTTTTTTTATGTTTTGTTGTCCGCTTTTGTTTGTTCATTGTTCATTGTTTTTTTTCTTTTAATCTGCTTTGAAATTTGTGCATTATTTATAAAGTTGTGGTGTTTGTTAAAGATGGAAAAGCACAATAAAGAAGTACAATCACAACAAGTCAGAATAAAAGCTTAGTAAGAAAATGCAGGTACTCTCATCAGAGAAGCAACATTTGCAAAGCATGCCGCAGCCCCGTCCGATGCCAGGTGTCACATATTCCACTTCTGCACACAGTGCTGGGCAGTGAGCAGTCCTTTACTGTCTCCACAGTGGACGACGCTCGCGTTCTCATTCATTGGTGAACTGAAAGAGTAAATCTGTAACCCAAGACATGAGTTCATTCAACACGTTCAGGCACAGCATAGCGCTCTAAAATCAGCGCAGGGAGAGACAGATGTGTTGATTTTATGACACTGTAACGTTGAGGGGGGGGGGGGGGCGGGGGTCCAGATGATGTCCCACCTGTATACAACAGGTCTGACTCCCCCAGTATTAGTGATTAGTTTGTGATGATTGTTTTCAGGTTTCTGCAGGAGAAAACCTCCGATTGGCTGAAGAGGTTTGAGGGCTCAGGTGTTCCTGTTGGACCAATCAACAACATCCAGGAAGTGTTCTCTGACGCACAGGTCAGTCAGTCAGCAAAAACAAAAAAGACACTTGTGTCTCTTCCGTTTACGCCTCCCTCCCATAAACGGCATCCTTTCAGATTTTTAGTTTATTGTGGACTCAAATTTTTAGAGTATCTACAAACACTTCCCATCCATTAGATCTGCATGAAAAATGTTTTTGTGTTGCTATGGTGATATAAAGGCATAGTGTTTGTGCGAAAATGCAATCGTATGTATTTGCACAGAACAGCAGCACACATACAATAGTGATTGTTTGCTTGCACATTATGATGGAGTCATTCCTCCACAGACCCGTTTTATCATATTACCGCCTTACCACCATGTAGAGATGGACCCTTCTGGACTAGTCATCATTTCCTGTCAGGCTTTTTCATCCTTCATGTCATCAGTTGAGGACTTTACGATTTATGGAGGAGACACCTGAACACATCATTAAACCCCGAGCTGCAGTGTGTGAACGCTTCGATGAGACACAGCTGAGTGTCTGGTTAAAGAATACACCTGCTGCATGTGTGTGCGTGTGTTCTGGCTGCTCATCAAACTGTGGTCCATATGGATTGAAAACACATGAGTCACAGCTAACACGTTACACAACTCGGTGTGTTACAATAACACACTGCTGCAGGCCTCATCATTGTGTGTGTGTTCTGGGAACAAAGCAACAGGACATATGGCGTGTGTGTGTGTGTGTGTGTGTGTGTGTGTGTGTGTGTGTGTGTGTGTGTGTGTGTGTGTGTGTGTGTGTGTGTGTGTGTGTGTGTGTGTGTGTGTGTGTGTGTGTGTGTGTGTGTGTGTGTGTGTGTGTGTGTGTGTGTGTGTGTGTGTGTGTGTGTGTGTGTGTGTGTGTGTGTGTGTGAATCACAGCAATTCTCTCACTCTTTTTCTCTCTCTAGAATAAAAAACAAACAAGCTGATTAGTCAGTGATTTGAGGAGAATTCTATTTACATTTTACCCATTCAAATGTGTGAATGCGTTTGATGCTTCAGGCTCAATTTGTTTTCTCCGCCTCCTCCCAGTCACCCCCATTTGTTCTTATCACTGGTTGGCTGTGGCTGATAAGCAAATGCTCTGTTTGATGTGTGTATTGTTGTCAAGATTACTTAAAACCTTTGTCATGATTCATGGCTATGGTCCCATAAGTAAAATTCCAGATTCAAATCCTTCTTTAAAAAAATCTTCATATCAGTTTATATCAGGACTTATCAGTTTATGCCCTGGAACCAAGTCAACCAGCTCACAGTTTGCAGCAGCTCGGCTCTCGGCCCCTGAATCCCCATTCCTGTGACTACAGGTTGTTTAACAACATTCAATAATAACTACAGTGAAATAACATCAAACTCTGATGGCTGAATACAGGTCCATAAAGAACATTTGTTTAATTAAATATTTTATATTTATACATATTCCGTAACTGGAGCGTCGCAGGCGGCTTCAGCTGCCTTCGTCCTCCTAAGTGCAGACCAAGTGGGTCGCTTTCCGATTCGGTACCAATTTCCACAGTCGGACCTTCCACACCAGATCTGGTTTTGTTTCTGAACCATGAGCAGAGCGCACCGGTGAGCAGCTGTACACAGGAGAACTACAAGGTCATGCAGGAATAACAAACCTCTTTCTGAGGTTGCTTTGTGTACGTTTGGGGGGCCTGCGTTAATGTTGCTGAAGTGATGGTGAGTCCCTACTGTACGTTTTGTTTTGAAATTTACTGGACGCTCTCGTGCGTTTTACTTGTCAGACTTCCTGTCCGGGTCGGGTGCTTGCAGTGGGCTCCAGTGAAAGTAGACTTGCAGCGTATTTTGAAACCGAGAAGAGCGTAGTGGCTTGCTCCATTCTCTGGCTCTCACCCTGTCCCACTGAGTCTGTGTTTGGAGCGTGAGCGCAGCCATTGGGGGGAGCTTTTATCACAAGTTTTACTCAAGACCCAAAATGTGACGCAGTGAATTAGGAATTTTGCATGATGCTGTGGTATTTGTTGAAATAATTAAGCTGCTTTGTTCTAATGCTAAAGTCAGAATGCACATCACCCAGAGTGTGTAGACGAACATGTGACTCCAGTCTGTCCTGTGTCTGCTATCTCTGAGGCTTTGACAAGTTTTCTTTGAATGTGTTTTGTGGACAACAGCTCCCATCACCACCTGGCACGACACTGTCATATAAAAGCTATGACTCAGTGTGTGTGTGTGTGTGTGTGTGTGTGTGTGTGTGTGTGTTTGTGTGTCTTGTGTGTTTGACTGTGTGTGTCAGACCAGCCCATCTGCCTCTATGATCGTGCTGCACCAACTTGTTTTTAACTGAGATTGTACACTCCCTCCCTTCCGCTCTAACACCCGCGAGAGCTGACTGATAGCAGACACGTTAACACATCTGGTACTAGACCTTGATTTTATTAGATCGTGTTGTTGGAGAAAACTTCCTTCTGATTGGCTGTGATTGGCTGCAGGGAATCAAGTCATTCCTATCAGAGGAATTAGTTCTCGTCATCATTTTTACAAACGTAGGATTAACAGAAGGTCAAAAGATATAACGAACATCAGCCTTTCATCAGCATAGAGTGGCAGTGACAATTAGCTTTACAATTGGGTGTATGATGCACTTTTTATACCTTTGTTTTGAACCTAAACATTGGGCTGAGTCCTGCAACAAAATGCTGAGGTTTTCATTTGGCACAGAAATCTATATGCGTGCACTTCAGCTGCACACCACCTGCGTGACTGAAAGTCTGACTTCCATTCATCGCTCATTGCTTTTTGCACAAAGTTTGCTGAGGTGCATAACGTGGGCCAGGCTGTTGCATTTAAAGAAAACTGTGGTATACTTTTCAGTAAATAAATCTTGTGGTAAAATGTACAATAAACTAAAATCCAAACACTATTCCACAGTTTCGCAATTAACAGACTGAAATGTGTAACATTAGCCATGTGTCCCTTTTAGGCTGGATATTTGAGTGTGTGTGTGTGTGTGTTGTTGGAGAGCTGAGTTTCCTTCACACAGCAGCTCTGCAGAGAAGCTGCTGCTAATCAGGACAGTAGGAGGTCACGACTGAAATCTGGAAGTTATTATCAAAGAGGCCTCTCTCTCTCTCTCTCTCTCTCTCTCACTTTCTCTCTCTTTCTTTGTTTCTTGCTCTCTTTCTCTCAATTTTAGAAGTGTATTTCTGACAACCAGTTTTGAATAATTAGTACTCACACACTCACACTCTTGCTCAAGTTATGTCTCAGATTTGATACAAATAAACCCATCTTACACCAACAAGTTGTCTTTAAGCTAGAAGCCTATCTCAACTAGAATTCATTAACAGACCCTCTCCAATGTGGCCACTTAACCATGGCCTGTAGACCTCCTTGTAACATTGAATACACGTACACCACACGCGAACAGTTTGCAAACAACAGGCTGTGGACAGTAGAGTCAGATTTGATTCAAATTCAGTAATATCACCTTGTCAGTCGACACTTTTCCAGCTTCTCCACACTCTGTTTGTCAACAAATGTAGGTTGTCCAACAAGGGGAGGTGTTAACAGCAATAACTTCGCCTCACAACAGTGCAGTTGCACTCAGAGACCTTTGGTGGGCGCCAAAGCGCACCAAAGTCCATTCCTACTTATTGTTGATCTAAGTGTGAGAGAAAACTCTCAAGACTACAATACCCATGAGTCTTACCTGCTGCCACTACAGAGACCTATTAACACACCTCCTGGTTACAATTTAAAAAATCATGTATTGCAATGTTATTGTCACACATAATTATTAGTTGATTTTGATTTGTGGTCTGGACCCCGTCTTAGTAGAACACTGAACTTTTTTTAACGTCATTTGAGTTTTCATAAATCCTCTTCTGTGTTCCCTCCCCCGCCTCATCTCTGCAGCCCTCTTCTAGTTGATCAATCTGTATGCTCTCAAATTTGCTAATCATGAGCAGGCACTTTTGTTCAAGTTGCCGGGGACGACGCATTCATATTAGGGAAGTTAAAAGCTTTTGAGTTGGAGCAGACATAAAGCAAACCTGACAGAAAAGAGGTCCTTAAGCTCTCCATCTTTAAACTCATTTCTATTATCTTTCCAATTTCTCGTCATGCGACTATTTATTTCATCTTATAATCAATACCTGACTTTCACTTGCTTCAAGTCCAAAGTAGAATTTCTCTCTCTGACTGTTCTCACTCTCTCTTGTTTTAAGTCCTTTGGCAATGTAGTATCATGTCATCTGGGCTGCAGATAGCTCCTCAAGAAACTATCTGTCCTAAATATAGCTTCAATATTGAGACTAGTGGAGGTGCATTTGATTTATCCCAGCTGAAGCCTAAACAGCCTCTGAAGTTGATACATAGCATGTAAGATCAGATAAAACAGCCTCTTTTCATGCTCAAACCACCCACTTGTACTATCATTAGTGTCTTACCCTATACTCACAAAGAGCAGAAACATTTATCCAACGCTGTCTTGTTCTTTCAACAACACTGAAAAGCTGGACAAACCCTGAGATTTGGACTGCCGTGCATTTTCCATCGGTGAAAGAAACCTGACCACCGTCATCAACAAACTTTGTAGATTTAAAGCTTTGCTGTGAGAGACCAAACAGGGACTCAAGTAATTAAACCTGTAAAATGAGTTACGCCTTCTGACAGCACTGCCTTCACAAACCACGACAGTATGGTTGGAACAAAATATCAGTTTTTACTAAAATCCTGAAAATCTTTTATTGAATTTACTCTTAACATATCTCACTTCCATTTTGACTCACCATGTCACTACTTCATAACTCTTCATGTATTCGTTATGAGGGCAACGTGAATGGAAGGTAATTGGCCGAAGAATTTGACGAAGAAGAAGACGGTGTTAATATCGGACATACGTTGAAAAAGAACTTTCAGAGGAAGAGCAACAAAGGGTGAAACATTTCATCCCCAGATGTCCCTCTCCACATCCATGTGTTCTAGCTCCTCCTGGGGGATCCACAGAGGTTCCCAGTGCCTGATGGATGGTATATACAGTACAATCCCTCCAGTGCATTCTGGTCTATGATGAGGTCTCCTGGAAGACCTCCAAAAGCAAAAGACCTAGTGACATCCAAATCAAATACCCAAACCACCTTAAGTGTCAATTTCCCTTCTAGAGAATGAAGTCTGCATTTATTTCGTCACATAATCGTTGGCCCAACGATAATGCATGGAATTAAACCATTAAGCCTTGCAGTGTAAATTATTTCTGTTTTTCTTCAAAAAAAATAAATATTGGATATGTTGGCTTCATCTTCTTGGAAACTGAACACCTAACTCAGTTACAGACAGTTTTAGTGCTTTTGCTGACGATCAAGAACTCCTGAGTTTTTGCTTAATGCTTTTACTTGTTCTTTTTTGTTGAATGATAGTCTTGTTGTTATCTTTAGAGCACTTTTTTGTGTCTTACTTTGGAAATAAATCCTACATATAATCTTTATAACTGTCTGGAAACTGACATATTAAACAGAAACACCGTAAAATGATTGCTGAAGAACATGCCAGTCTTTACTGAACTCCCATTCCCAGGTCAGCAGGACCTCACATTGCGTGATGGAAGGCAAAATGAGCCACCAAACCCATTCTTCGAGACACTCCTTCCATATGGGCTGGATTTAAGGACAGGTGGAAGGATTAAAGGTGTGAGAATAGCCAAAACGTTTCAGAGCTCCAGGTTTGTTTTTCTAAGCTGTCAGACATCCAAGGGCAGGAACGATCTATTGCAGTACTTTAGTGTCAGATTCTGTTCAGATATATTGGGTGTAACAGTATTTCTGACTTTGTAGTAAATGGAATGATTAGACCGTAGAGTTTTGCTAGCCTGGAAACACTTTTTGTATCCTGACTGCCTGATTGATTTAGTTTTCCTCAGTGATCCAAATTTAAGCACATTTTAGAGGAACAACCTGTCTCTTCTGAGAGAATGGATGTGTAGGTGTGTGGCACGGGTCGGCACATCAGAAGCTCCTCCAAATCTCATTTAATGAAGTTTTATCACTTGCAGTTTCTTGTTATAATCTAAAATTTGGAGCTGCTTTTGATGTGCAGTCTCAGTATAACTTTTTGGTTTTGTATTTCTTTCCAGCGACCAGTGCTTGACGACTTGGTTGTGTGTGTGCTGTTTGATATTATTTGGAAGTGTGGTATGGAAGAGATTGATAACTTCCTTTGATGTATTCTACGTAGAATTCACATGTTCACATCTTGTCAGGTCAGGTCAAGTCATGACGTATCTTGTAAATCTTGTTGGGTTGTAGCAGGTTATGGTGACTCAATTCAAGCCATTTATATTCATTATTGCAGGTTAAGGCCTTTAGTTACATAAGGGAATTGGTTGACTATTGGCATCAAATACAGAGTATTTCTAAAAGTGGATAACTGAAACAATGTAAAGGTCATATGACATTATTCTACTTGGAGAATAGAGAATTTACCTCGTTTATATTTAAAATTATGACACAACATATTGCTGGGAGTATATTATTGAAAACAATGGTGTCATGTCACATTAAATAGGATAACTTGTAACACGTTTCTACAAGTCCCAGTGTTGTTTGAAAGACTTTTGATAGTAAGGGTGAGGATTTGACAGTTATAAGGGGAGAAATTCATCAGAGAGGGATTGGGAGATTAAGCTATTTACACCCCAAAGACTCAGGCGATGGATGATTTTATTTATAAGAGGAGGAAACTTTTTTGACACTTTAACACACTGAATACTTTCTGAACAGATAATGAAAAATGTACGAGGTTAGTGTAAGAAAAGGCAGGATTAATATTGTGTCGACAGACCCAAGGCTTCTTCCAGGTCACATAGACCTAACCTCCACTATTCCCAGAGAAACCACAGACTGACAGCTTAACAGAGCTCTGGGGAAATATGTTTCTGGTCTGGTGAGTGGAGGACTAGATGGATGAATGTGGAGCTGTGGGAAATAATTGTTGACTGGCGTTCGAAAATGAAGTGTCCAAGAAAATAAACATTCTTAAGAAGACAAGTGAGGGTTTTATTGTAGTTTGAAAGTGAAGACAATAACTTAAAGTTTTGGTTAATTTAATGGCACATGACAGAGTCATTAAAGAGTCGTCACTTGTAGTATTTTTAGGACCGGGTTTTACGTCAAAGTTCTACTGATGCAACAATTCCTACATCCTTTAAGAGCTAAAAAGAGGCCACTTTATTTTATTTTTTTTCAAGAAATGGAATAGTTAAATTTTTTGAAGCACAGTTTCCATTTGTTTCTTCGAGGTTGCCGCAAAAGAAAAATTCTGAGTTTCAAACAATGCTCATCTTTTCTGAGAACATGTTTCACAGGTTATAGAGGCTAGGCTCCCTGCCTCAATGCATCACTATTTATGTTTAGCTTTTTTCCTCCATCATTTTGCTTCTCTCAACCATGCTTCGGCATTGGAGTAAAGCATGGTCCACACTTAAAAAGATTTAAAAAATGTGAAGGATGGGAAAATGTGAGAGAACCCACATGACAACAAACAATCATGGATTAAATGGTACATTGTTCGTTTACATTCACCGAAAGAGAGTCTTGACTCAAAAAACTGGAAATCATGCAGCATGTCTTTCTTTGAAAAGCAACATTAAAGTAAACAAACATGACTGACTGCGAGAAGGATGTTTTTCTAAGTAGAAAATAGTGGAGAAAAAAAGTTGAACAAAGGATAAAGTTGTGGAGATTGTGTACAGATTAGGTTGCACAAGTTATACTGTAGAGCGCGATTGAGGTGAGTAAAAGCAGTGTCACTGGCTATTGTTTGTTTACATAAGTCCACAGAATGTGTTCTCGTCTGTCCTCTGGGTTGTCTCCATACAGATGGAGAACAGATCATAAGTATTGAACATGTTTAATACATACGATTTGCATCGGGGAGATCCCGACCGCTGTTTCGAGCAGATTGGATCTCTCGTAACACCTCACGACACAGGAACATCTGGCCAGATCATCTGTAGAACCATTATACAACCTTGTGACTTTGTGAATCGGTCCCAAAATCAGCCTTATTATCTTGTAGTTTGTACCACACTTGAACATGAAACTTCGCCTAATAGGATTGGAAAATACCAACCTATGCTCACCTGACATGGATCTGAGTGGAACCTTGAATGAATTAGCTCGATGAATCGTCTGTCTTTTTAGACGGGCACAAGCTCAGCGAACTGATGTTTCTTTTGTCTGAAAACCTTTATCTGATATCTTGGGGGGGGATTTAGGTGGTTTGGAAGGCACCCACTAAAGCTTCTTCCTCTGCTAAGAAATGATTCTCCTCCAGATAAATCTTCCTTTCTGTCAAACGATGACTCCTGTGTTATCATAGGGAGTGTTGAGTCAGCAGGGAGAGCTTCTTATAACTCTACCGCGGGCGTTTTTTTGTAACAGACCCAAGAAGAAGCTTCAATGACAGAAAATTGATGAGAAAACACACATGAATATTCACACTGTTGGACCCTTCTTTGAAGCAGCTATAACTTACTCTTAAAAAAACTGCTTTACAAATTACCCAGGGCTTACTGTTCAAGGCTGTTATTGGTATGCTCCTGAGTGGATGATCCATCATTTGGGATAGAAATCACAGATGACCTAAAAACTAAATAACTTCTTCCTAGAAAGCACAATGTGACCTAACAAGGAAGAGCACTGAGGATAATGAATGGCTCTGTAACTTCAGAATAATATGCACTGTTATAAATCAACAAAAGCAATGGCGTATATCGCTAACAAATGTCACTTTCTTGCAGCTCAACTTTTCTGTGACAGGCTTGTTTACATGGCAGTGAATAAAACAATTTAATTGAACAAGGAATATTAACAACTGCGAGGGGAAATTCACAGTTGTTTACACTCTGAATAAGTTGAGATATTCATGAAGAAGCATGGTTAGAAGCACATCGTGAAGTTGCAGGCAATTTAAAACAGCAGCAAATATACTCGACACCAAAAAAAAGTTTGGGGTCTTAGGTTTGGTATTCTTCCTTTTTTAGTCAAACTTTGCTGGATTTACTGTGAAGTTATCCTTCTGTAGACAGGGTTTTTGTAGAACACCTTCATATAAACATTTAATTCAGATCTAAAACATCTAAAACTTTTTCTTTGATTCTAAATTCCTGAGCATCCTGACATAGATCAAGAAATGACAGACGAGCATTTATCAGGCAGGAATCCCTCCTGGTTTGTCAGTGTTTCTATGAAAGCTTTAAATCCCTGTAATTCCAGAGGTTTTGTTTCCTCTGGTGATTACCACCTGCTGAAAGAATGATGGCCTGAGCACATTTGTCTTTCTCTCTGTCCACCAAGACTCTTGAAACTCAATTAGAGGAGGAATTGTTCCAGCTGGCTGCTGTCTCCTGCGACTAATAGCTCTTATCTGCTAAACTCAGTTTAGGATTTATTCTTCCTTCTAACTCCCTGTGAAGACCCTCCAGTCGATCTGTGTGTTTTTGAACTAGAGTCTTTTATTTTATCCCAAAAGTATTAGAGAGAGGATTGGAGTCAGAGGAGATGACTTAGTGAAGATTTTTTGGGCATTAAGATTGTTTTATCTCAAGGAATTACATTTTTCTGCCAAGTGCTATAGTTTATTTTTGATCATCAAGGGAGCACAACGAACCAGAAATGTATCAAAATTCCTTAGTGGTTTGTTTGTTTCTGTACACAAGCGTGAGGTTACCAAACAGACTTCCAGATTGTCCGAAACGTATGTGGGATGAACTGGAAAAAAAAAGTTATAAAAGCGCATATTTTAAAGTCAAACTTGATGCTTTTACATGTGCTTGTTGTAGTTCTGACTTTTTGATAATGTTGGCCCACTACATGCTTTCAAATCCCACTTTTGAGATCGAGTCGAAAGATTCAGGAACAAAGAGAAATAAGGGCTGATTTTAAACGTTCAGAATTCCCTGAAGTTGTAAACCTGTTGGCTCAAGGCACAAGTTCACAGGGGTTTTGCAAGTCCTCTGATGATTCCAAATCCATTATTTACCATGGACCTGGACCTGACTTTCTGTACACTTCCAGGGAGTCGAGTTGGGGTGCAGACTCTCAAACATTCCTCACATTGTTTTGAAGGCATTATTTGCTCCAGGAACTGCAGTTTCATATAATAAATTCACCACCACCAATATTCTGACAGCTGCTTGATTGGTTTGGATGGAACTTGGTCCAAACATTCATATTTCTCAAAGAATTGACTTGTTGATCCTCTGAGGTTTCATGTAGCACCATCATAAGGTCAACATTAAGTGGATCCTGGTACTACTGACCTCTGCTTTTGCCACCATTGATCACACTATCAAAACAAACTAAATTTTAGGAGAACTGTGTCTTGTCTCTGTTGTTGCCGTGAAGTGTTTAACCTTATTTTAAACTTGTATACTGTTCTTATTGAGCATAGGCAATTCTTTCTAATTATGGCGTCCCCCAGGGCTCACTTTTGGGTCACAATCACTTTTTTGGTGTGTATATTATTTAGAGTAAAGGTGTTTATTTCTTGTTTTAGTAGTTGTAGTTCCTCTTCTTCTGTCTTATCGTGTTGTTTCCTAGTTTGGTCTTTAGTGTTACCTGTCTTATTTAGTCATTTCTGATCTTGATGTTTCCCTTGTGTGTTTTGTTGTTTAAAGGTCCCAAATCAGAATCAGCTTTATTAGCCAGGTATGTTTAAAACCCAAGAAATGTAACTTTGGTAGACTGGGCTCTCTCTGTACAGTGTAGACATTAGATATTAACAATAAACTAAAAAATATAAACAAGTAATTAAGGACTAATGGTTTTATATGCTCTTTAGTCTTGTGCATGTTTAGGCACATCCACTTGCAAAAATTCAAAGTCCGCAGAAAATGCTGCTTCTCCTACCTCCTCCTGTTAGCTGTAGCAATAGCCGCATGAAACGTTCGGTCCCTAGCGCCCCCCCCCCCTGAAATTGTGACATCACAAGACAAAGACATCACTGATCCAAGCCGATTGGTTGGTTGTAGCAAGCACAAGCTCCCCTCGGACTGACTGTAGCATTCCCAAAGGGGCAGGAAATATCCCAGAACAAAGCCGACGACTGACCAATTACGAAAGAGCAGATCAGATCAGACTTGGCACACTGGGGATCCTTTTTATGTTGTTTTTTTTTCTCTTCATGGGGAATTCTAAGCTTTCGAAATACAGGCATATGGGAGAGCCTGCGTTGAGAAGCAGTACATAAAAACAGACTTTTAGCGATTGTGAATGTACTTTAGTAGACATGAATTAAGACTTATGAACCCCAAAAAGGGCATCATAAGGGATATTTAACATCCAATACAATCAATACACCAAGACAAATTCCTCATATATTTAAATGTACTTGACAATAAACCGGTTCTGATTCTGAAAACCAGTCCAATTTTGAGTTGTTTTTTTTGCAGGGCTGCTTGAGATTTGATTTACCTTCATTGGAAAAATTGTACTGTGCGCCTCAACTTTCGCAGCTCCCACTTACAGAAATATTTCTGCATAATTTATCTGCTGTTACTTCCTAGAAATGGTTTGCTTTTTGACGTCAGCTGTGTCTGCAGACTTAAATCCTTGTGTTTTTTACAGAATAGGTCAGCTCCTGTGACTCCCCGATGCATGAATATAAATGAGGTTTTCAGATTAGCTGTGATTGATCTGAGAGGTTAGATGAACCTTTGGTCTCTTTCATGTTCATCCTTCAGCACACTGAGAGCATTTCAGAGGAAACGAGGCACTTCATGTCCTTTCATATGAGTACAGCCATGGCGCCGTTTTGTCCTTGTCATTTATCTTGTCAGGTTTTAGGCTGGTGGCTCGGTGCGGAACAACCTGTTCCTCTTCGCTGTAATTTGTATTCTCGGATGGAGAGAATTAAGGGTTTATTTCTTACCTCCTTATAAAAGATCGACTTTCACTTCTAGACAAATTCAAGCCTGCAGTCTAACAATCGGCTGGAAGTGAGATGCAGTTGATTTGAGTAAAACAGTAAAAATAGTTGACTAAAATCTAATAGAAATGTACTTTACATTTTCGCTAAACCCTTCAAATGAAGGTGGTAAAGCTGCAACGCGTCCTCCTGTAGAGCTATGTAGTCTGCAACAGAGAGCATATATGGTCACATCACTGAGCTTTAATGTAAACCAACATGACTCAGCAGAGTCCTGACTTTGAAAACAAGTTGATTCATGCCCTGATATGTTACCTCACTGCTCTCTGATCACACATACTGCATGTTCTCCTGCTCCATCGCATTAATCATGAGTCCTGACAGCTGTTTAAGTTTGGAGTTAGGTCATGGGGAAGTTCCCACACATCCTGGAAACACCTGGAAGACCTGAAATCCCTTCAGTAAATGCACCTTCCAAGGGAGGAAATATTGGTTGTGTTTTTTTATTTTTATGGTTCCATGAACGTCTCAATATTTTTCTTCTCTGGCATGGTAGCCATTATTTTTGAGAACCCCTTCTCCCGAACTATTTCATAATGTTATCTGGTTAAATAGCAGCCAGTTAATTCTGTTTAGTTTTAGTTTTGATTTTCCCTTCAAATATCTTAGTCCGGCTGCCAACAGCTTTAATTATGTTGTCAAAAAGGGTAGGAGCTTCAAACGTTGATTAAAGCAGTTTGGTTTGTTTTTCTCTTTTCTTCCTCTCCTCTGCTCGTTTATTTTATGTTCTCTTCCACTTGTCCTCATGATTCACTTTCTTCCTCATGTTTTGATGTGAAGCAGGATTATTGATGACAGCATCGGGCTGTGTCCCTATGTTGCTTTAACAACTCTCCTGTCTGATTTTTTTAAATGACCCGGTCAGAAGTCCAGGGTCTCTCCGTGATGCGGGCCGTTGGCCAACGGCGGCGGATTAAACTTTCTGACTTCCTGACAGACCTTTGCTTCGGTTACGGCCACATGTTTAGATTGTGGGCAACTTCTATCTGAGGATGCCTCCATGGCGGGTGTTTCAAATAACTAATTCATTTGACATTTTATTTAAGTGACAGGTAGGAGCTGCCAGTTGTCTGCTAGGTGTCACCTTAGCTAATTCAGTCACAGAACTCTGGACCATGAGTGTTGGAGCCTTTTGGAGATTTTATACAAAGCAGACTAATATTCTGTCTTGCTGTTTGCTTTATTGTACCAACAGACCTTTGAAAACGTGTGAGCTCCACTTTGTACAACCAGTCACAGTACAACATTATTTTATTTACAGTTACCATATCAAGCTATTTAGCATGTTCACTGTTTGTTTTATATATCGATTTATTTGTGGTGGCCTGAGCATGGAGTCAGAATGGCTGTTTTTTTTAAGCCGAGACAAACGTAGATATGAGATGATATGAGATCACTTGCCACTTTCTCACTGGAGATTTGTGCAAATGGGCAGCTAGGGTGTGATCTTACCTGATTTTCCATCAGCTAACATCAACTACCTAAATCTCCAGCTAATGGATCTGCCTCAGGCACAGGCTGTTCACCATTGCTAGTGGTGTGTTCGATTTGGCCTCAGAAGTTGGAAATCCCTCATTGCTAGTCAGATCTATCATCAGGAACGTGCTCTAAAGTCACAACTCAGACTCAGAAACTTAGAAGAACTACGATAGCCCGAGTTAAAATCCAACATGGCTGCTACAGGCGCTAACAGTAAAGTTTAAGATGTACACTATAGTGTTTACCAGCAACTTTTTGGGCTTTATTTTGTGTAATTATTTCAGTTACAAACAATAGACTATTGTGTTATCGTGTGGCATAAGTTAGCATAAGTTAGGCGTCCATGTTGCTTGTCTGACTTGTTGTCAACTGGTTACTGGAATGCCGTGAACACAGCGAAGATGTAATTCCTAACCCTGACTTAAGGTAAATGGAATACATAATAACCCTCTCATCCAAATACGGTCACTTTAGGCTACAAATATGGATGTTTTTTTGTTTTTTTTTTAATCTCAATGTTTGGTTTTAATATTCTGTGTTATTTGATGCTTTTATCCCCTGTAAGGTGACCGTGGGTGGCTTGAAAGCTGCCATCAAATATTATGTAATAATGTATTATTATTATTATCATTAACATGTGTTATTATGGCATTGGCTGCTGCCAGATTTCTCACCTTCTAAACTGCAGTTGACAATCAATGGGTTGACATCCTCAGGACTACACTGATATATTAAGGAAATAATAAGTTCACACAGAGGTAGCTGAAAAGGTTCTTCCCTCTGTCAGGTCATAATGTAACATGAAGAGGAAGTGCGTCGCTCACTAGATTAGAGAAGTTCTCAGAGATCTTGATGTGAAGTTCTCTCAGAGGAAGGATTTTAAACCGTTGACCTCCACAGAGATAATCTAAAGGAACATTTTGTTTATATTGTTGTGATGAAAGAAAAAATATTTGTAGGTAACATTGTCACTCTGGCACTCAGTCTGACGACCATGTCTGGTTCAAGAGGACACTGAGCAATGTGTTTTAGACTTTCCAATTCCTAAACAACCTAGATTACGAGCGATGTGCAGGAGTTCAGAGGTTTTTGTCTCCAAAACAAAGCTCTGACCTCTGAGTGACTGGAAAAGGAATAAGTAGAGTTTTCTTGTCGACAGTAATCAGAGAGGAAAGAGGATGTAATGGCGCTGAGGGAGGGTAATATAATGAAAATAATCAATTGGAACAGCTCAGCGTTCACGGAAAGCAACTCTGGGACATCTGGGAAAGTGTGAGAGGTGAGTTTGATAGGATCCATGTACGCTTCAGACTATCAGAGCCCTGCAGAGTCAATGTAAAAAATGTCAAGAGGAGGATGTCCGTGTTTGTTCGGATAGCTCCTTCAACAGAATAGATCAAATTTGAAGCACTTGATGTCGTCTTCCAGTGAATACTTGCGCCGACTGCAGTCATCGCAGCATGTGTCACTACTGCAGCCTGAAGCAAGCGACAGGAGCCATTCAAAAATGTTTATCTTCTCGTCATTCAGACCTTAAACAATGAACAAAAATACAACGTTTTTAAATACCAGAAATCACCATAAAAGGCATTTGTTTCCTCACAATAATGTATTTTCTGTAAAAGCTGGAAAAAACTATGGAGGAATTGTTTTTTTGCGGATATTGATATTTACAGCAGAAAATATGACTATACAGTAAGTCACCACTTCCTGTGAAATGTCACTCTTAAACTCAGCAGCTGACAGGCGTCAGGAATACCAGATTAACCAAGTTGATGCTACTTTTCACGAAAAAACAAATTTGATAAAATACATTACTGGAATAGTAAATCAATACAAAATATATTTTGTCCAACAAATTTAATGTTTGCCTTAGATTATAACGGGACCATATGAGTTGAAAACAGTTTGGGCACATCAACCTTCAGCTGTCTCAGAAACGCCACATAATGGGAAAAGGAAAAATGCATATATTTGCGGCCAATAAAAACAAGGAATAAGATTTGAGGTTATACTGACAACAGGGACAAAATGTGATGATATAATGGGTTTTAATAGAGACCTTTTTGCTCATTGTCAAATCATTTGAAATAAACACTAGGTGTTCTTCTGCCCTAATGAATGGATTAGATTACTTAACCTACACTATATGGTCCTTCCTGGAGTTGCCCCCAGCAACTAAAACAACATTGCCACCTTCAACAGACTTGGCTTCATTGACTCCGTCCAGGCCAGAGCCGTGACATAAGACAGGTTGTCAAGTGGGAACCTACCATCACCTTATGTTTGTCCACTTTGTTCAACGACTATTCAGATGGGTCTTATAACCCTCCCCCTATATATTTGTTCGTTAAAAGTGCAGAAGTTTAATCACACTTTTTTTCTCAACTGAAACACAATAGAAACATGACTTGTTTTTTATCTTTTGAGGACATGATCTGAGCTTCAATCCACAAAAAAAGAAGCCCTTAATTATTTTTTAATAGTTTTCTTTTGGACGTATTTAAAAGCATCAGGAAATCCTTTAAACTGGATTCAAAACTTGTCAGGAGGAAGGATTAGAATCAGAGCGTGATGATCTGTCCTACATCGGAGCATGATTTTTCTCTCTGAGAAACCAACATGGAAGATATTTAGAAAAAAAAATCATCCAATCAAATCTATTCAACCTTCTATCTATCTATCCATCCATCCATCCATCTTTTTTTCTTTCTCTTTTAATTTACATTGCTTTTTCCCCATGTGTCCTTGTGTTCTTTCTTTCATTTCACCTAAATGACAACAGTGTTTATGTTGTACCTGAACAGGTGAGGGAGGAGGAGAGATGGGAGGGACACAGGTATAGTGATTATAGGGACCTCAGGAAACCATGTGTTGTTTTAAAAAACAAGAGGAACTGTCTTTTCCTCTCCTTTTTTTACCTTTTCTTCTTCCCCTTGAACTTCATTATTTTGTTTCCTTATCTCCTCATGTTCTCCACTCTTTTGCCTCCGTTCTAATTTTTGATCAAAGTCAGAATAACATTTGGACAGTTTTGTGTTGCTGCATTTTGATGCAGTGACTCCTCCCGCCTGCAGAGGGTGTCGTGCATCAGCTGTATGGAGAAAAGAAGAGTAAAGGAAGTGAATTTGATTGGTTCATTGATTGACTTGGCAGTGGTCCCTCCACCTCATGTCAGCTAGACACATCTGGAAGGGAAAAAAAGTTTGAAACATCAGGGCGAATGTTTGAGGGAATCGAACCCTCAAATGGTGGCCACGTGCAACGCAGCCTTGCTCTGCAGTTTCCTCATGTCGTCTGTTTGTGGAAGCTGGAATGTGTCTGAGCATAGTTTGGTTTGTGAGCCATAATCAAATCAAAATGTGTCTGCATACTTTCCCATGGGGACGGAGGAGGAGGAGGAGGGGCGTCCAATTAAACGGTGACATTCGAGAGATAAACAGACAGAAAATAATCAGGAGACGGGGATCCAAACAAAAGAAGGGAGGTAGATAAAGAGGACATATGCGGACATCAGCTTGTGTTTCAGATGTTATTTCTGGACTTTTTCAGAAGCAGTTTGTTTGGCTGCTTATGAGCTAAAATTCCAAAACGTGTTGATATAAAAGATCAAACAAGAGGAGCAATGAAGTTGTCAGAGATTTGAATATGAGATCCCAATGACGTACATGTGGAGCGATGTATTCATACCAGAGCTAAAAAAAACCCCCACTGAAATCATTTGGTAATGCTTTACTTTACAGGTCTGCAAATGTCATCGTAAATAGACAATGATTAGACAAAGTTTTTTATTATTTCTTTAAAATTACCCACAAATTTCATAGCAATTGGAGGAAAATTAACATGAAGTTTGTCTACTTAATGCCTAATTCTCACTTCATTACGACACAATTTGCAGGTCTGTAACGTAAAGCGTTACCAATAATTTCCTTAAAAAAAGTCAAAATATGAAATCAAAGTTGACTCTTTTTATGCATCAACACAAATGTATTTATGAGTTATTATTCATCAGAAATGTTGCTGTGAAGACCAATACCAGACTTGTAAATTGACATCAGGTGACAGTCTTAATGTACAGTAGCTTTAAGGGCCTCTATCCATCTGTTTCTTGTTTTTTAATGCCAGCGTCTTTTTAAATTGTCCCCAAAGGGCGTGTGGAGGGTTGGCAGCAGGCAGCCATCTGGAGAAAAAGACTTCGGCTTTGTTGCTGCCCAAATCTGATTTTTCCCCAAATCTGATCAGAATCCGATCTAACTGACTGACTGTCCAGATTACAAATTGCATGAGAACAGATCCGATCTGCCTGTCCTTATTGACGTGGTCCGATCCAAATTGATTTCTACGGTAACGGATTGCGCCCAGCAAAAACAACATTGTGTGATTATTTCTGATGCAAAATGTTTTACTGTGCAGTCTGTCCACGGGCTTGTTTTACTACGTTTGTTTTGATTCTTGCTGTTTTCTTTCACTGACCAACATTAACTTCTGGCCTGCTGGATCTACGTCGTTGTTATTTTTCGATGGTGACGTTACGATTGAGTCGAATCTGTAGGAATCCGATTTGAAACCTCCTCAAGTGGTTTGAATCAGATTTGTAAAAATCTGATCTCATGTGGCTTTTTGTGTTCAGACCAGCAAAAAAAACAAACCACATACTATCTGGATGTGCTAAAAATCAGATTTAGAAAACAAGGCCTTAGAGCCCAGCGTCATTTTCAGATTACACTGCCTTATTTATGCAGCCGCCCTGAACACACGTCAACCAATTTGTTAACCATTAATCAATCATTATACATATGTAACATAGAGATTCATCTAAAAAGTGATTGTTGAAACCTTTAACTTCCAGTGAATTTGGTTTCTGTTGTCCAAACCCTGCTCTTATGATATGGTGGGAGAATAGCACCCCAGAGAGCTGTTATCTGCTCTGCATACTTTTAAATGTTTTATTGCTCTAAAGTCCCTGACACAGAGTAACTGACTGGTCTTGCTTAATTTAAATTGATTGAGTCCCACAGTCGTTATAGTTCAACACTACACCAATTTGTTAATTTTATTAGTTCCACCAATAATAATAAACTATAAGTAATCAGCCCAGCCCACACACACAATAATCTGGTCCTGAAGTCACAGAACACAGTCTTACTGCCCCCCCCCCGACTCACCGCAGGAGACAGCTTCCTGTGGACACCAAAGGAACTGCGGCTCTTTTGCAGCTTTTCTCTGACTGTCTGAACTCAGCCTTCTCACAAACAAGGGGAAAAAAGGGAACTGAAGGTGAACTTTGTTTCATAAAAGACAAAGCAGTCACACACACACACACACACACACACACACACACACACACACACACACACACACACCCCTACACTGGCTCAATATTCAAGCACAGGTTGAAACAACTGGAGCAGAGCAGGGATTTTCTTCTCACTGGAAACTTTTGCAGTCCAGTTGACAGAGCCAAAGTGTGTGTGTGTGTGTGTGTGTGTGTGTGTGTGTGTGTGTGTGTGTGTGTGTGTGTGTGTGTGTGTGTGTGTGTGTGTGTGTGTGTGTGTGTGTGTGTGTGTGTGTGTGTGTGTGTGTGTGTGTGTGTGTGTGTGTGTGTGTGTGTGTGTGTGTGTGTGTGTGTGTGTGTGTGTGTGTGTGTGTGTGTGTGTGTGTGTGTGTGTGTGTGTTCGGGGGGGCTTGCATATGGAAAACATGCTGTCATTTTTAGCTGCAATAAACCTTTACAGATTCACTCTCATTCATGAAAAACATTGCAGCTCGCCTCTATCGCTTTTCTCTTTTTGCCTCTTTCTGCCACCCCTCCTCTTCATTCCTTCTTCCTCCTCTTCCCTCTGCCTTCTGTCATTATTCATATCATCTATTTCTTTATAAACTTGTCTCTTATCCTCCCCTTGTCGTTTACTCTCTCCTTAAACACCCTGTTCTTTGTCAGTGATTGTCTTTCTCCTTTCTTCACCTTTGTGTGTGTCTGTTTGTGTGTGTGTGTGTTATCAGATGTGTGATTGGGTATTCCACAATTCACTTAGCAGACATTCTTATCCAAAGCGAGGTACTTTACATCAGACAGTAAGTACAACACAAGCAAGGCTCTAGAAAAAAAAGGAAACAATGCCAGTAAGTGGAAACGATTGGACACACAGGTGTTGACAGTCAATGCACAGAGGCAAAAGCACGACATTGACGGCAGTTCTGGAGAGCTCTAGCCAGTATGGAAACCATATTGTCTTCGTTGTCAAACAAAACCATTGTCATTACCATTATCGAGATCATTGTCATCATCATTAAGGTCGTAGGTAATCATGATTAGAGCTGGGTCTTAAGCTTTTTCTTAAAGGTGCAACGGGACTCTGCAGATCGAATGGAGTTTGGAGGTTTATTCCACCACCAGGGGGCAACAGAGGAGAAGAGTCTAGTTAGCGTCTTAGGACCCTGTGGTAAAGGTTGGATCAGGTGCCTTTCATTGAAGTGTAGGAGTGTAGACCTGGATTACAGGGTTCAGTTCAGCGAGCAGCAGAGTTTTAAATTTGACACAAGCTGTAACTGGGAGTCAGTGTAAGAGGATGAACAGCAGAGTGATGTGCTCTTTTAGGTAGGTTAAAACCAGCCGTGCTTTTACTTTTTTGTATCATTTGCAGGGGTTTGATAGTGCATAAAGGAAGACCTGCCAGTCAAGAGTTGAAACAGTCCATGTGTGGTATCTCGAGAGCCTTTACCAGGATCTTTGTATCATGCTCGGACAGGTAAGGTCTGATCTTCCCGACGTTGTACAGGGCGAAATGACATGACTGGGCAATTAAGGTCCCTTGAACCTTAGACGTTAGCAGGTCATCATTCATGAAACCCAGACTTTGTGGGCATGAGTTTGGTTTTCCAAGCTGGATATTGACATGTTGTTGCATAGAGAGACTGGCTGGGATGACAAGGTGCTCAGTGTTTGAAAGGTTGCGGGTGAAGGTAGCATTCATTCGACCCTTTAGAGATATCAGCAAGGCATGACGAGATCCTCGCTGCGACTGAAACATTGCCTGGCGAGAAAGAGAGGAAGAGCTGGGTATCGTCAGCATAGCTAGTGGTATGAGAAGCCATGAGAGCGGATTATTGAACCAAGTGAGCTTGTGTATATGGAGAAGAGAATGGGACCAAGCACTGACCCTTGGAGCACCCCTGTGGATAAAGAGAGTTTGGACACTAACCAGCAGAGGGCAGATCCTGAGCTGCCAACTTTAGAGAGCGTGGATAGGAGGATTAACTGTGTCAAGGGCAGCAGACAAGTCTAGTAGTAATAGAACAGGGACTGACCCGCAGCTCGTGCGATTCTGTTAGTGCAGTCTCAGTCGAGTGGCCTCGCTTAAAGCATGACTGATTTGGGTCAAACGGATCCTTTTTTGGAGAGGAACTCAGAAACTTCATTAAAGACTGTGCGCTCGGGTATTTTTGACAAAAAGAGCAGAAGAGAAACTGGTCTGGTAGTTTTCAACGTGGGCTGGGTTGAGTGTGTTTTTTTTTAACAGAGCGGTGACCCGAGCTTGCTTGAATGCAGTTAGGAACACACCTGTTGACAGACAGGACTTTATATGCTTAAATGCAGCATTTAGTGGAGAGGAAATCGGCTACAGGAGGCTTGATGGTATTGGGTCTACAGGACAGGTGGTGGCCCGAGAGTCTAGCACAAGCTTTGAGACTTCGTCCTCGGTCAAAGAGGAGAATGAGTCGAGTGAGGCACTTTCGGTTGGTGCCTTTGTGCTGAGTTGGTAAGGCTCAGAAAGCTGATTACTGATGGTTGTAACCTTTTCAGTAAAATATCAGGCAAACATGTCTGGTGTGAACAGATCGGAGGTTGGAGGAGGAGGTGGTTGAAGCAGAAAACATTGTCTCCGTGGCATTGCAGAGCTTGTTCTGATAATAAGTCGTCTTGGCTGTTTTCAGGCTGCCTGAACACTTGAGCTGAGCCTGATCCAGAGGAAACATTCATCCTCTCTTTTATCCATCTCTTGTTGGCTGTTTGTGGAAACTGGTTTTATGAGTTTGAACACAGTCGCATAGTTCAACATCCGCTGCTGAATGCTCCAATTTATGGCACATAAAGTTTAACAATATCTTTACCAGTTTTCTATGAACTGAGTGAACATATCATGTGATTCAAACTAGAACTCGGTGAGCTAAAAATATCCTCCAAGTCTCAGCTTGGACAAAGACAAGCTATAGGGTAAGACAATATCGTTATATCGATGTAGTTTATGTTGTGTATATATTTCTTCTTTTGAGCCGTTGATTCACCCTTTTCTTCTCTTGCCATCAGTCCCTTTGTCTCATTTCAAAAGCTCAACAAATACAATATCCTCTCATTGTAAGGATTTTTTCTTATTTTAATAATAAAAGGGAAAAGTGCTTTTTTTTCTTTTTTTAAACTCAGCAAAGGCACGACAATCTTTGGTCAGCATCAAGGTTGTAAAGTTGAACTTTTACTTGTTTCCAGTCATCATGTTATTGTTGAACTGCAGATATTTAAACTTTTCACCACCTGAGAACTTTCAGGACTTCAACATTATGTCGACGTCACCTTTGGCTAACTGTGTCCATTTCCTTTTTCATCTCTATTAACGATTTATTGGTTTAGAAATGTACATTTTTGAAGTGAAGTTGTGAAGTTTTTCCGGAGCTAAGTGTATAAACAATTGCCATCGTCTTCAGTTGTATATTTCTACATGTTCGTGTATTTCTTTTAGTGACTCTGCATTGACTGAAGTGATCTCCCATATTTTGCTGTTAGATCCTCTTGTTTTCTCAGCCTGCTTCGTTGAGATTTACAGATGACTGAAGGTCTTCTGGCAGGCAGCAGGTCTGTGATGAAATGTCAAAGCTTCTATAAACATCACTTCTGAAGCAGCTTCATCCTCCATAAGTCTTGGATCAGTGCCGAGTTCATGCCAACTTTATGAATTTATCACTTCCATCTCTGTGGACTTCACCATGCTCGTCTTTAAGCTGGGATTCATATCAAAGACCTCTCACCCTCTCTTCACCTCGTCCTCCCTCCCTTCAAATATCTGCTGGCCTACATTCAGCTCTTTAGCCTTTAGCTGACATTAAAGATTCAATTCCATTTCTTTCTGTGGTCAGTAGTTGTATTTTAAAATGCTCGAAGAAACAGGGTTTAAAATACTAAACTGCAAGTTGAAGAAACAGCTAGGGAAACCTGTATATAAAACTTTACTCATTAAACAGTCCTGACTTTGAAGACTTGAGTGAAGCTGGTGGCTCACTACAGTTGTGCGCCTTTCCTGGCAACGTTTTTGTTGTCATAATTTTCTGGTTTTTTTTTTTTTTTTTTTTTTTTAAGTCCATTATTCCTTGCTACATTTTTCCTGGGGATCCTCTGGATCCTCTCATTTTTTTCCTGCACTGTGGATGTGCAGCGACTGTTGAGATGGCTGACTGGAAAACCAGCAGCTTCTGACTCCTGTAACAACTCTTCTGACATCTATAAGTCAAATCGATCCAAGTCACCCTGCTGTGTTCAAGAGCTGCCCAATTAATCACAAATGCTACAAAAAGTTTGAATTCATCACAGTCACAACGTTGAGCAGGTAGCTGGAAGCACATCAGAGTGTCTAAAAAGGAGTTTGGATTTTATTTTTCTTTGGCCCTGACCTGGACTTGTTTTTGCTAATTAAGTGGAGGAACAAAACCATTTTTCAATTTATTTTTAATTCAGAGTTGACATGTTGCAAACACAGCTATTGTATGAAACTCGAAGAACAGCAGAGGGACATAGCAACCTTTTTCATTAATGCTACACTGAACAGCGTTATCGCACATTGCATAATCTCCTCAACGTGCCGGCCTAATGTGTTCTGTTTATTGGTAGCATGACCTGAATGAGTTCTCAGAGATGATATTTTCACATTTATCTTCTACACCACGCACAGTGAGCATAGTTTCTATCTTGTGTTGTTTTAATTTTCGCTATGCTTTTCTCCTTGATGGACTGTGATTTGGAGTGTATCTCATTCTCACGTCTCTTCGGCCAACGTCGTTTCATCCATGAGTTTATTCTACTTTTATTTCATCGCAATTTTTCTATCACACCTTCTCTCTTCTTACAACTTTACTTAACAGCTTAATAACATCGCTAATACTGTATGTAGCAATCATTGGGAATAATCAGTTGCAGGTAAAGTAGATGAGTCTTATGGGACACACACACACACACACACACACACACACACATCAATTAATCTCCAATGACATCTGAGGCTCATTTATCTCTGTCATTGTTTTCATCTGATCCGCCCGTGTTGATGCTGCCAGTGTCACTCCTCTTATACAGTAGGTCCGAGGTTTGGGATTAACATTTCCACACACTATGAACACATACTTGGCTGTTTTCACCAGTGTCTGCAGCTCCTGAGCAGCTCCCTGCTGACAAGAGGTTAATTTCCTCCTCCACACCTGGAGCGCAGCTGCTCTTTCACACCAAAACACAATTGATCAACTTTTCTGGGCAACTCTTCGATCCAAAACAAACGCAATCCTTTTGGTAAAGTTTCCACTTCTTTCAAAGAGATTCTCACGCAACCCCCCCCCCCCCCCCCCCCCCCCCCCAAAAAAAAAAAACAGTGTGCCCTCTTTGACGACGGCGTGTCGCTCCAAACATGTTGAGAGTATATTATGAAAGTGACACTACAACTTTCAGTCATGTCACCCATTGGTTTCTAAAGAGAAATTCTGAATGCCAACGATAATGGTTGTCATATTTTTTACAACTAATTTTGGTCGTACAACTGCAAACAATCAGTGCGTGCCGATTCCCTAACTGTGGGAATAACTTAGTTTTGATTTTTCCTGCACAAACTGACAGTCAGCATCTGAAGTCACTCTGGCAGCTGCAGGCATGCCCTTTTAATCTATCTCCTCCTCCGATTGTGGGTGTGTATTAATCATCTATTGTGAATAAGAGCATTTCAGTATTTACATTTGGCTTGAGAAACCTACACACTTACAGAGCTTCCGTGATTGGCTGTCGGATGATGTTAATCTTCTTGATGTGTTTTCTTCTGAAGGCATGCAGTTTTAGTGACAGTGGAGTAACAGACAAGAAGACAAGTGTCCTGACCGCTAAGCTAGCAGAATGCTGTTCTTGAAACTGTTCCTCCTTCTTTTTATTAAATGATGTGTTTATATCCTCTACGACGGGGACATCAAGAGAAGTGGAACTCTGTAGGAAACACACACACACATACACACACACACACACACTCAAAAACAAACACCAGAAATGAACAAAACACAGCCGTCACTATTTGTTTTTGTAGCATTTGTGATGTTGTAATGATTTGGAAAAAGTTCTATTTTACGATGAAAACATCTCCAGATCCTGATCATTTTTAAAGAAACATCTCAGCAAATAAGGAAAAAAAATTTATAAGATGCTTTTGAGAATCTTTGTCAACAGACATCACTGGTAAGTTGCACAGTTTCAAGCATTTTGTGATGTGTGTTGACTTTTCATTGAGTTGCAAGAACAAGCCAAATTTCACAACTTATGCAACGCAAACTGTAAATTGCATCTTTTATTTTTTCTCAAAGGCTTATGTTTAAAAAAATATCACCTATGATAAGTAATTGTAAATGCAGCTTATTTATTTGTTCTTTATTTGTTTGAATTGGTCAGCAATCTGTTGGCTCCATGGTCTGTGTAGCTAGCTAGGTAGCTAGCTGAAGCCTGCTGACCAATCTGGCTAACTTATAATAAAATAGCTACATTTTAAGTAAGCTAGCATTTTCAGAAATGAGACAGAATATGTACATGTATTGTTTTTACTAAAAGCGTATATGGAAAATCTGACTCGTTTAACATACTGCACGATAAAAATGCATCAGTCATGCAAATGAAGCGGGGGGCTGACTCAGATCTTCTCTTCTAATGACCTGACGCTAGATGAATGTCCATATAGAGACGAGAACAAACAGCCAAACGATGCTTCGGTACTGAGATACTTATGGAGAAGACAAGCTGAAAGGTAAGTTCTACTCAAACTCAAAAGCTTTATCGAACAAGTCAAATGCATACAAACAAATATATAAAGTTTAATCAAAATAATGCTCTTTATCAGTACTGGGAGTTGCATTTTGTTTTTTTAAGAAAAACTGCTATTTTTAAAGTTTAGTTCTGGTGGTGTGTTTCAAATCAAACAGCGTTGGTTTTATTCACCCAAGTTTAGACAAATCCATCTCTGATATTCTACCGTCATCCCATTACCAGGAAGGCGATTGTGTTTCATTTTTGCTGAATTTAAACTATTGTTGCTTAAGTGGATGGTTCAGTGAAAAATAATATGCTATTTTTACTGCTAAAAACATGTCTTAACATGTCAATTTGTACCCACTGGCCCAAATTACAACCGCTATATAAAACAGAGTCAGCCTGACCAAGCGTTTGACATTAAGCCACAAGTTAATTTGTCTCAAAAAACTGATTTCATGTTTTGAATAAAATAATTATAGGTCATCTGAACTCTGATGAATCTCGTCCTGCTCCAGCTGCTGCTCTGTTTGTAAAATTCCACTGACAGATTACTTTATGAAAATAAAACCTGATGCAAATATGGCCGTAGCCTCAACCCACAGCCATTCTCAGACACCATATCAATGTCTTCATTCAGCTTGTTTTGAATACACCAGATGTACAGTCGCTGTCTGCCATGCAAATCAACAGGTGGGTCCAGTTTAAACTGAGCTTGTGGTGAAACAGTTGAGAAACAAAAAGGCCAAATTACAAACAGAAGTTCATCTTGAATGCAAAACAAAGAGGGGATAGATGTTGTTTAGATCCAACTCCAGTCTGGAAATACACTTGTGACTGAGGTGTGGAAAACCTTAATGTAGATGTCTTATTTTAGGAACCTTTTATCTACGCTCATCTGATCTTGGACCGACTGAATCTTTGTTGGAAAATTAAAGTTTAAGCGTGTAAAATAAATCCTCGTGGATATGAAACATATTTGTTTTCTCTCCTTGATATAAAACAGGGCAAAATACAAATAAATCACCTTAAATCTGTCGTGAGATGTAAAACACAAGTTCAGCACAGTGCCTAACAAAAAGCTGCCACAAAGTCTTGCATCCTCATCATACAGTATTTATAAGATTCTGCGGCCTGCCAACGGACTGATTTACACAGTAGGAGGGGTTAAAAAAACTGATACCCATTGTTTTGCTCTTAACATACCCAATGACTAAGTTTGATCAATATCCAAAAGTTAAATTATATTTATTTTTTTGACTGGCAGCATTCATGGTAAGTAATTACTTACTGTCATTTCCTCAGAAGCATTTTTAGACCATAATAAAAAAAACATTGTTTTTTTATTCTACAGGTCCTAGAAATCTGGGTGGAGATGAATGAGTCCGTAAACAACGCAACATTTGACTACAGCTATTACTATAACGGAGTGACTGGCCTGGTCTCCTGCAAAGTTTTGTTTAGTCTGCCTGCAAACATCTACGTGGTGAGGCAGATAGCCGGTGGAGGAGACGGAGCTGTGGCCTCAGAGTTCTTTGCCCTAAATTTGGCCACCTCTGAGCTCCTCGCTTGCATCTTGTCTCTGGTGCATACGATATTTCATTTCCTGCCAAGGATAGATCCGTTTGTTAAGAGTATGCTGTTATTACCGATATATGAGCTCCTGTTCGTTTCACCAGCACTCTTTCAGGGATGGATCTCTCTGGAACGCTACATGGCTGTGGTGCATCCCACAATCTTTCTCAGGTACTCAAAAAATATCTGAGACTACTGAATAAATCTGTATGGTCCAAATGTGGGCCAGATTATATTATATTGTTTTGTACTCTTTATTCAAATACTGGCCTTGAATTTACAAAACTTTAATTTAGCCATTTGTGTTGTCAGTGGAACCAATCTGTCACTTTAAGAGAACATATTTTCTTTCCTCCTGACAGGTTCAAACCTCTCAGTTACAGGTTAGCGTGCTGCATAGTCACCTGGCTGCTGATGCTACTGGACTGCTACGTTAGTTCATTTGTCTCCGCCTCGCAAGCAAACTACATGTTCCTATCCAAATGTGTGTTCTTCCTGGTGCCCATGTTGTACTTTGGTGTCCATGCTCTCTGTGTGCTGAAGCGGCCGGGGCCGGGTGAGGGGGGCCGAGAGCGTGAGAATCAGAACAGCATGAAGAGGAAGGCCTTTAAGGTCATCATGATCACTCTGGGGTTCTCTATCTTGACCCTGTCAATCCAACTCTTTGTCTTGGCTCCAACAATGATTTATTCAACAGTTGATGTCATTATAAAGGCTCTATTAGCTAACCTGTCCATCAGCATCATCTGCGGGTTCATCCCACCTCTGCTCTATCTCCACAGAGCTGGAAAGCTGCCCTGTATCAAGTTCTGATCAAGGCTTCAGTGTCAATCAGACTAAAAAAAGAAAGGGGGGGGGCAAAAAATATCTCTTTGTTCATACTCTTAAAATCTTCTTAAGGCAGTAATGAAAAAGAAAACGTTTATTTTTCTTTTAACTTTCTGAGATTATTTTAAGCTAACTAATACATACATACATTTCCTGATCCAGCAAGGGCCAATGCGTCTTGAACAGACAATTGATTCCCTGATTTGACCAAGAATACACACTTTCAAAGATACATGGCTACATTTTAAAATTCTGATTCACCTGTTCGCACACACTAACATGACAGCGAGCGGCCATCGATCTTTGTTCCCACTCTCAACTACAGTCAGGAGCTTCGGGTAGTGATCGAAAGAATGACATTACTGTAAGTGGCGAATGAGTTTCCTCTGAAGGGTGTCTGGGCCTATTATTCATAATGCATTTATCAGAATACAGAGCCCACATTTGGCTAGATTTACGTTGTCGGACATCATTTATTTTTAGTGTTTAGAGTTTGGTTGTTAAAGTTATAAATGATGAAAAATGCCAAATCATCTCTGTGTGATTTAACAATCAGGCTGAGCTCTGGTGGTGCTATAGTCAGCACACTAACACAGACATTAGCTTCTCATTAGCACTTAATAGTTCTGGAAGATGCATAAAGTGAGGCTCTGCCCTGTAGGGGGAATAACATTTTTAGGAATTCCCTTCCTTGGCAATATTCAGATAAAATACATTTAGCATAATCTTACTATAGGGCTATTGCAGTACTTTAAGAGTTATTAAAAACTTTAGAAACAGCAATGTCACTTTTTTATAACGTTTGATTTGCCTGATCTTTATAAGGAGACCTTTGAACAGAGAGTCATGGCTCCTCCAGTGTGTGTCACTTCGCTGCTTTATTCTTCAAAGTTGGAAGTAAATATTTCGCCAACTAAAACCCGATGAAGGGCATTATTCATGTCGTGAGCTGGTATCATGAAAAACCACGTCACTTGGGACCGTAAACACTCTGGCTGCAGCTTTATGTAACGCATCTAAAAATCCTGTTAAGTGCTAATATGAGGCCGTATATGGAAGAAAAAAACCTGCTCTGACACTTCACAGGAATGAAAACGCTGCGCTATTCACACACTGCTTTGATTGTCGAGGTCAAACCGAGAGCAGCAGGTTCAGGCAACCTCAGATCTTGACACACACGCACACTTTCACACATATACACAACTCCACATACATCGAGCTGCACACACTCTATCCTCCCCTCCTTGATGTTGCAGTAACATGATGTAACAGCGGGCCTGGATGGCTCCCATGGGTGCTGGTTAGTCGACTTAATGGACTGCCACAGCTAGCTTCAAAGAGTAAAGAGCGATAGGAAGGGAGAGGAGGCGTAGAAACAGCGAGGAGAGCAGAGAGAAACACAAGGGTGAAGAAGTCATCATCTGAGTTGGCCTCACTGATTCAGAAGTTGGTGACCGGAGTTCGACGAGTGTTTGTTCTTGCAAAGATGATTGATTTCCATCTTATAAGTCTGAATGAATTCAAAGCTTCTTATAGGCCAAATCATTCGAATGTATGACCTCGTTGGAGATGCTGTAACTTTTTGTGAGCTTTTGGCTTTATTCAAACTGTTTGATTCACTCGTGTACACACCAAGGGGAAACAAAAATAAAGACGAATAATAATCAAATAAATTGTCACGGGTTTGGTTCTTGTTTTCTTTGAATTGTAGAAATTAGACTTTTGTTTCACTATCAGAAAGTACATTACTGCAGTTATTTGTACTTAAAAGTTGTTTAAACGAGAGATCTGGAAGATTTTTTTATTTATTTGGTCTGGTTAATTACTTGAACCAGCAGCAGTGAAACAGGTTGCCATTGCTGCAATGTTAAAAGTCCCAGACAGGCTCAAATTGTTCTTGGTGTCTGACAACAGTACAGAAAGGATCCGTACAGAGACGGAGCTTTTGATACGGAGAAAGCTGTATCAACAACCTTTTTTTTTTTTTTTCAATAGGTTTCAATAATTCAAGACGTTAACTAAACGCATATTGTTGATGAGAACACTGATGGCAGGTATGTTGTGTTTTTGACGAGAAAAGACAGGACTTAAATGTTAGTGCTGGTCTGTGGCAAATAGCTGTTGAAATTAACATGGAGAGGAAGATGAATATTTATCCTCAAACAGCTGTTACATCACTCTCAACAAACCCACCAGGACGACTCTAGATGTTGAGATTGAGGGCCGGATTCACTAAAAATGGCATAAACATGAATTGTTCATCCTTTTCTCCCACTGTCAAGGTCAAATTCACAAAGTGTGTCGCTTTAATGATATTCAGACACAACCATGCCCAAATAGTGGTTGTGGTTGTTTAGTGTCTGAATGTTGAGAGAAACTATTACTCTACATGGAGCTGCACGCTCATGCTGACGGAGCTAATGATGGTGACCTCGGAGAGTAGGCGAAACTTTTTACGCCTTGTGAGGCCATTTAACTACACTGAGTACAGACAGACTGTTTGCTCTGTAAGGCAGCGTTTAACCCTTTTCATGTGTTCTGTGAAATACTGTGTCCTTTTGACACATTTTCACAGATTTAGGGGATGCAAAAGCCACAAAAATTCTTTTGCGAATCAGGCCCAGAGTTGAAAGGATAGGATATGAGGAGTAGTATAAATATGAGAGAGAAATAAAGGAAATGAGGAGGGAGGAGGAAGAGGAGGCACGTGGCTGGAAAACCACAAACTGTTCTGTGATCAGTGCATCTGTCTTTTGATCAGGCTGCTAACTGCACACAGACGCTGCGGTTCAGGTTTTCAGGCTCGCCTTTTTTCCACCGCGGCTGGCAAAGTACACATGGCACACACACTCACAGACACACATGCCATTCAGAAAGAAGCACAGGATTGGCAGGTGAGGCTTAACGTCCTGATTTTAGTCAAACACACCATGTGTTCAAACACACTGCAGAGCAGTAAGAGATCGTGGAGCTGGGTTTGTTGTGTATGCCTGTGTGTTGTGTGTGTGTGCGTTTCTTTAACGTTTGATGTTCTTCATTGAAGCATCTCAACATCATGCAGGGAAAAGTCACCTCGACACACGCTGTACACAACACAAACACATGTAGAGAGCAAAAGTGGAAAAAGTGATGAAAGAGGAAAAAGAGAACAAAATCTTCTCTTTCTTAGGTTTGTGTGTCAAATAAACAGTTTACTGAATAAATCTTGGATTTTATTACATGATAAACAATTTTAGAAGTCGGTCAAAGGTCAGAACAGACTGAGTCTGAACTCAGACTTAAAGTTTAGCTTCAAGTTGCTCACACGAGTCTGACTGTTGGATCTTTTGTATTTTTTTGTGTTATTCAGAAAAGAAACGTCACACACAGCTTCGTTTATTTAACCGTGTTGTCCAAAAACTGTGTGAGTGTGTGTGGTGATTAACTTTCCTGTTTCTTCCACACAAACACTACAATTTTATGTTTTTAAAAAAAAAACACAAGTAGTGTTCGTGTGTGTGTGTTTGTGTGTGCGTGCGTGCAAGAGAGAGATATTTCCATATGGATATAATGATACCCTGCATAACAAGCAGATTGAATTACACACACACACACACATGCATGCAATCATACTGTTACACTTGTAAGCACGCATGTACTGTACAGATACATATACAGGCACACACTACAAAGACACACACAAACACACACTGTATGTCAGAATATTAAAGGGAGGAGCAAGGTGTGTCCTGTAGAAACATTTAGTAGACTTCAGATATTCATCAATCACCAACATTTAAAAATGCATATTTTACATCCATGCAGTGGTTGTAACATGTTTTATAAATGACGTTGAATTTCCCCTCCAAGTCCCCCAAAAAAATCTGCAGTTCCTCTATTGTTCACTAGAGGCGGTCTCCTGTAGTGAGTCAGTCCTCATAACGCCCCATGTTAAACTCAACAGCAGAGATCAACATGAACAGCCTGTTACAAAAACAGTGTTGGGCTCTATAGCTTATCTCCTTCCTGAACCGTATAGGCTAAATTTAGACACAAAGAATGAAAAAAATAAACAATTAAATGAAAGTTCTGTGAAATTAGGGGCGGGGCCTCTTTGAGTGACAACCCCCTGCTAGGTGTCGCCTCAGCTAATCCAGTTTCAGAATTTAACCTCTGGCCCATGTTTGTTCTTGTAATCTCAGACAAATAATCTGTTTTGCGTTATGCTTTAATATACTAACAGAAGTTTCAACATGTCTGAGCTCCACTTTTTACATCCAGTCACATTACAACATTATTGTATTTGCATGTCAGCAACAATATAAAGCTATCTGTAACCTGACTTGTTGTTGGAGTTTCCTGCTGAGAATAAGCAAACGACAGTAATGAAAGGACCACTGAGTGAAAGGTTTTTTTTATTTTTATTTGATTTAAAAATGACCCAGCCCTCACTGCTTTTTCTTCAAAGACTCAGACAGACGACAAACAAGTTGACCAGTTACTACGGGCTCTTTTATCTTCTGTAGTCTGATGAATAAATAACAGCATCCCTATCCCTACTAGAGTCTCGTTCTGGAAACATGTTACCCAGCTCATTAGCGGCTAATGAGTTAGCCGCATCACAGACTGTTGAGCTTTGATAACTTAGCATTTGTTGACCTCTCCCTTCTCTGCAGCTCCTACCTTTTGTCTTTATTTGATCGTTTGTGGCTCTTGATAACCACAACGGTCAGAATTCCTGGCTGGCTGTCGAAAAAACCCAACAAAGATGGAACATTTTATGAAGGCCACTTTGCAAACTACAGGACTCAGAAATGGAGTCCACAGATATTACATCCGTGCAGCCTTGCCATCATTTCCCATCATGATTGTGAGAATTTGAGCCAGTTGTCTCTGTTTCATCAACATGTTTTGTGTATCTCACAGAGTGATGAATGTCGGAGGCCTCGTTTTGTTTTGTTTGGTGTTGATTATTTGCGGTTGTGGGAAAAGATGAAACAGAACTTTCAGACGGCAGCTGCTAAATGTCTCATGTGACTCTCTGAGAACATTTAACTGAGCGTCAGTAAGAAATGAAAAAGTAAAGAATAGCTCAACATTAAGGATTAATTTCAAATGATCTGCTGATTGTGTGGTTTCCATGGCAACGCGTACGTCGTAAAATACGGCTGGAGGTTTTAACGAGAAAAAGGTTTTATATTTAAAAAAATATATTTTATGTAGTGTTTTAAACATACGCTCTGAATACTGGTACATGTAGTGACTGCACACACACACACACACACACACACACACACACACACACACACACACACACACACACACACACACACACACACACACACACAAGCACTATATTTCACTTAGCGCTGGTTGACTTCCTGCACAGTGTGTCATGCTTGATGTTTAAATTAAAGCCATCTATCAGTAGTTGTATCTTATTACAGCTAACCACTGCAGATGGTGTGTGTTAGTGTGTCTGTATTTTATCTATTAACTTCAGTCCTCTGGGATTACATTTTATATTTGTTGTATAAATTTTTAAATATAATTAATACCTCCTCGCAGCCAAGACCACAGACATGTTTCTGCTTGTCCACTGGTGAAGATGAAGCTCATTTCATTTCGCTGCTTCTACCACTTTGTTTTTGTTTTCAAAGTGACTCTGTGAACTGTTCGGTCAAATCCAACAGATCAACGCACAAGGACACGTAAACACTACCCAATCAGGGTGACAGTAGATGAACAAATCCTGTTTTTGTGAGGTAACCTCTCTGTAATTATCATTGTTGTCTGGTGTTTTTAAAAAGAGTGACGTAGCAGCTGATGGTGGTTAAAAAATGTAATGTAATGTTTGTCAGACACTTAGAATAATAGTCTGAGTCTGTCGGGGACAAAAACAACAATTTTAGGTTTGCAAACTTTGATCCATCAAGGATTATGTGGCAGACATTACAGCCTTGTTCACTGCTGCATGACTCATCCAGTAGAGACAATCAAAGATTTCAAAATATATGAGTTATTCAGACCACAAATATGGAGCCCAGGTTTGAAAACCATGAATTATTTCAAGATGCAGGAACAGGAGAATCTGATGGAAAGGAAGCAGGTGAGACATAAAAGAGATTGGGGGGGGGGATGGAAAATAAGAATGACAGAATCGACAACAATGGATGAGAACAAGAGGAAAAAGAAAACATGAACGAACATGAAATAGAAACCAGAGAAACGGAGGAAGTTATTTTTCTGTCAGTTTAAAGCTTATAGACATGAAAGGTAGACAAACCGACACATGTAGACGCTCACACACACATGCCGAGGTGTGTGTGTGTGTGTGTTTGTGTGTGTGTGTGTGTGTGTGTAAGAGCGACAACATAAAGTGAGACGTGTTTATGTTCTAGTCTCATTTTACACACACACACACACACACACACTTTTGTTAGATGGACGTTTACCTTCCAGCTTCACCCACATCCTCCACTATTTCCACAGTCTGTCATAATTCAGCTTCATGTTCTGACTCTAGTAGCAGCTCTGGCATGTACAGCATGGGTTACTTCACCGTTTCATAGCCGACAAACAAAAAGACTTTGATCTACGACTGGATCAAACCTACGTTTGACAGAATGAAACTTGAGTCGTCTGGGTTTTTCCCCAATCGTTCAACATCTTCGTGGAAGTAAAATTGTTCGTTGACAAACATTCATTTTTTATTTCATCATTAAATTATGACCGTCATTGAATAAAGTGAAAGTATAGTTTATTTATACATTACATTTAAACGCAGCTTGAGCACATATGCATAGTGATACATATTAAAACTGAAACCCAGACTGAACTGATCACCTTAAACACTCACAAATACCCCATTAATCCCCAGTGGATCACACTCAGGAGATACTGCAAACAGGGACTATTTTTCATGGTGGATGAATCCTCAGGTTGTGATTTAGTGCGTCTTCACTGCAACAGGATGTGAATGCGTGTGTATGTGTGTTTGTTTTTTTTCAACTGAAGCTTTACACCTGACACCTGAGTTTACAGGCAGAACACCTGTAGTTCACTAGTAGTTTATTTATTTTATTTGACAGGGACAATGTACATTAAAAAAAACAAAAGTGGGTGTGAGTGTGAGTTAATAGAAAAACAAGAACCGACTGACTTACCTTAAATGTCTGTTTACAGGTGAAACACAACGGACTCATTCAGGACATGAACCACCCGACAGCAGGACGCATCACTGTACCTGGTGAGCACTCACACACACACACACACACACACACACACACACACACACACACACACACACACACACACACACACACACACACGCCTGTGCAGCCTCTGTTGGATGAAGAGTTCTCAGGTTGTTTCTACTTAAAGGAGGCTGCTTGCCCTCCATCTTATGTTAACAACAGAATCTGTGTGTGTGTGTGTGTGTGTTTGTTTGTCTGTCTGTTCGCCGCCTTCACAATATCCTTTTCTTTGCTCCGTT